>NW_009211108.1:0-23433 GCF_000690835.1 Fulmarus glacialis
AAATGAAAAACAATTGCTCACCATCAACCGACCGATGCCCAGTCTGTCCCCAAGCAGCGGCCGCACCCCAGCCAACACCCCCCAGTTTATATGCTGAGCATGACGTCATATGGTATGGAATATCCCTTTGGCCAGTTTGGGTCAGCTGTCCTGGCTGTGCCCTCTCACAGTTTCTTGTGACCTCTAGCCTTCTCATTGGCAGGCCAGTATGAGAAGCTGAAAAGTCCTTGACTGCTTAGCAACAACTAAAACATCAATATATTATCAAAATTATTCTCATCCTAAATCCAAAACACAACACTATACCAGCTACTAGAAAGAAAATTAACTCTATTCCAGCCCAAACCAGCACAGTAGTGCAATTGTGTGAATAAGTTGCACCTTAAAAAAAGCATCTAGAAACCTACCTATTCATGCCCCCTATTTTAAAGATTCAAAGGTGTCCCCAGAACTCCAAAAAGCATTCTAGTGTACAGCATCCACAGGATGAAGACATGAAGAACGTGTTGAGTAGCTGACTGTGCATAGTTGATTAATAATTATTACCTCCTTAATATGACTTTATTGGTAAACTCTACACAGATGGTTAGTGTGGGAAAGAGACAGTCAGTGAGGTGAGGTTAGAGCTAATCCATAATGATTCTGCATAATGGCTTCTTTATTGCGTGATTAGGGCAGACAGTGATAGATGTACACATGGATGTTTTGGCATTTAGAGTAACTGTGCAGTGGAGATTCCAATTTGTTGTCCCTCAGATTTACCACTGCAGGGAAAAAAAAGTTTTCTTCTAGTGGGAGGTGATTGAGAGCATGTTTCATGCTGACCTTGAGTTACTTGCATACCTGTAACTCTTCTCAATTTGGATATCTGAGGAACACAACCCTGTGCCTAATTGGTGTCCTCTGAAATGATTGCCTGGAGGCTGGAATACTTGGAGACCTGAGGGGCAGATTGCCCCTGTGAGCTGTTGTGGCCTGTGTCAGCTGTACTTTTTTTAATTTTCACTCTACCTGTTGTAGGTCATTACCTATCTTGTAAGTGAACATTTTCACCCCTTAGTACCAGCCATCAGCTTGCAAAAAGTATCAGTGCAGTATGCAACCAGCTCTGGCTAGAGCCTAACCTATGCCAGAGGTGGTGGTTGACTCTATGAAGTATGATGTGCATTCTGTGTGGAGTAACTGGTAACATCCCAGAGTTTCCTTTGCCTGTGCTTGCTGGGTGGGAATGTCTTGAGATAAGATGCACTATGACTGCAGTAACTTTGGGCTTTAGCTGGGCTTGTGATTATTGTGAGAAACACTTGACTCATGTTTGATGTCAGAGATGGAAGCAGGCTGTATGTCTATGTCTAAAGCAGCCTGTCCTGAATCCCATAAGGCTCTGCCTTCAGTTTTACTCCATTGTCTGAGAGAGGACCCTGTGTACCTTATTCACTCTGAGAATGTATTTGGCATAGCTTGTTACAGCATGAGTTGAAATAAAATAAACATAGTGCCATTGCCTAAGTAATGATCCCAGAAAAGTTGTGCTTAAGTGGAGAGTTAGAGAAAATGACCACAGTGGGCATGCTTCCCTTTACCAAACTCCAGTCTGGGAACTGAAGGACTGAGGACTTGAGGAGTAACTTTTCCCTCTTTTGAATTCTGGAGCCGTTTCTGAGTTAGAAGAATTCAAGAGCAGCACAAGGGGCTCCTTCCCCATCTAGGCAGCAATGGCTGTCTTCCATAGCATCCCAGCTTTTCCTGCCCTACCTGAGACAGGGAGGCAGGCCAGACTAAGCTCTTTGCCCAGACACACTATTAATAACTGCACAGCTGAAGCATGGAAAGAAGAAATTACTAGTTTGATGTATCATATGACATTGAGGTAGTAGCATTTCTGGGAAACCCCATATCAGTTTTTCCACCCAGTCTATAGGAATAATACACAGGAGTTCTGACTCCCAGGCTTTACTGTAGCCATTTAAAAAATTAAAGTGGGCTGTTACTGGACAACTGAGTACTTTGCCCCTGGCACTCTGTTCTTCATTTAAATATACTTAAATGTTTGCCACCACCATATGTTACTATGGCCACAGCCAGCACCTCTTCTCGTGTCATGCTTGACTGCTTTTATAATCTGCTCATTGCTTGTACCTGTATATTGCTGTTTGCAAGTTGTCAGCACACTCTGCCCTAGGGATGTGATTTGAGCAAGTGAATGTGCGTGCTCAGGTGCACACGTGCATGTGCACATGTGAACACAAAGCTAAAAGTACTGTGGGGACACCAGACCTGGTTTCATCAATTCACTAGCTGACTCTTGGATCATGGAAGAGGGTCACTTCTTCTCTTAGTCACTGCTTAAGTGATATGCCCAGGACCCTTAAAAAGAGTGATCTTTTCCCTGCCCCTTCTCCCTTCTGTATCTTCCTCGTGGGGAGACTCAGAGGCAGACAAAACACAATGAATATGGGTAGTGGTGCTCATTGTGTCGTGCAAGTTAGAGATCACTGCACTCAGGTGTAGCACCCAAAATCCCAGAGAACTTGCTTATGCAGAGTCTGGCCCCTTGATGGCAAACAGGACCACTGGTTGTTTAGCTCTAAGCGTTGTGTCTGCACTGCTTAGTTACTCCTGAGCATAACATTTGTGTGCGCTGCCTCTGCTGAATTGGAATGGGCTCATGGTTCCTACACTGACAGTGCCTATCTAGGGACATGGTTTAGTGGGCATGATAGTGTTGGGTTGATGGTTAGACTTGATGATCTTAGAGGTCTTTTCCAACCTTAATGATTCTATGATTCTATGATTCTATCTGAGATTCTCTGAGGGGTTGGTGGCAGCCACCAGCAGCAGAAGGTTCCCAGGTCTGTTCCTTTTCCTCCAAATGGTATTTACTGAGACTAGTTTAACTGTGTCTCGCCCTATGAAAATGAACAGAACTAATGTTTGGGGCTCAGTGCTGGGAGTAGAGTTACTAGAAAAACTTATCTTTTTGAAGATTCCTTCACTGGACATATGCCCACACAAAAGACCAAAAAAACCCCAAACAAACCCAAACATGGAGAACGTGTTGTAGAAACAGGCCCAGATGGAAATAGTCCTTCCTTTCCCAAATGCACCCTTTCCCGAAAATACATCTGTTCTAGTTTTGGATTTTGTTTCAGAGACCACACAGATCTGCTGCTTCTAAAACTAAGTAGGTCTTTAAAGGAAGAGAACTGCAGGAAAAGGGAGGAGGAAGGAGGTCAGCTTTTTATTAGCTTGGATTGGACTTCATGGGACATGGTCTGTGGAGTGCCTTGGTATATTTCAGGGATGTTTGCCTCTTAATCTCCATTCTTCTTGGTTATCCTTTGCAGAGGAATTGGGTGTAAGGAGTAAAGGGAAACTTGGCTTCTTTGAGGTCCTGGGTGTCGCGTTCTTTAACTTGTTCAGCTTGTCCTTCTCATCCTGACACATCTTCAGGCAGGAACAGCACAGGTCTTTCTCTTGTACTAAGTAAAGTGTTTCTATGCGTTTGATGGAGTCAGCATGCTCTTCTTGCTTTGTTGAATCTGGGAAAGGGTTTCTTTCTGCATTCAGTTTCTTGAGCTTGGGGAGCTTTTTCACACTGTTTGGGATGGTGGTCAAGGCGTTGTCAAAGAGACCTATCTCCTTAAGTTCCTTCAGGGCCCCAAGATTGGTGGGAATACTGTCAAGACAGTTCAAGCCAAGGTTGAGAATACGCAGGTTCTTGAGAAGGTTCAACTCTTCTGGCAGATTTTTGGTGGTCAGCTTGTTGTTGCATATGTTGAGGTAGAAAAGGTTCTGAAGCGTACCTATTGCCTCGGGCAGGTCCTCAAGCTGATTACTATGCAGGTCTAGCCAGCGCAGTTTCTGGAACTTCTGGATGCTGCTTGGAATCTTTTTTAACATGTTTCTGCTCAAATCAAGTTCATCCACGTCAGCCAGTTTCAGAATGCACTTGGGGAAGGTGGTGATACCCATCTTGCTTAAGTCAAGACGGCGCCCTCCATCAAAAGATACCCGGATGGAATTTTTGGCAATTTTCAAGGTGATCTTCTTCCCTTTTTGACCTTTTGCTTTCCCCTTGGCCATCTCTCCACTGAGAGATAGACAGACACACCAGACTCTGTGGATGAAGTGTGGGAACTCCAGTAAAGCCTCTGAAAGCAGTGGCTGTTACTCCCTAATTAAAAACAAAATAATCACATAGTTATAAATTAACATGTGATTGCTGGACTCTTCAGAAGTCTTTTTTTTTTTAAGGTCAGGACTTTTCAACCCTGAAGCTGCAACTCTGAGAGTTCTTCCTGAAAGCATTTTGAGTAGGTGAAATTCTAATAATTTACAATATTATTTTATTGCATTGTAACACTTATATTGCATTACAGGGTGAAATTACAAGTGGGAGAAATTTGCTGTCTTTCATCCCTAGATGCTGATTTGAGCTCAGCATGTAACGAAACTGAATGAAATGTGTTGTTATCCATCAGCCGTTTGAGGACCTGAGCAAAACGTATTGTGGGTCTCAATCCAGTCCTTAGGGACTGCACTAGAAGAAGCTATCCAAAATTGTACTTATTCTACCAGACCAACAGGTTGCCTTTTTTTCAGGCCTGGCATCTGTTGACAGGTTGGTTAAACATCCTGTTTAATGGACCTGAGACTTAGGCTCTGGACGCTATTGGCAAGATTAAATATTTAAAGCAAATGATTAAGAGTCTTGTTTTAACCAGGACCTCAGGAACATAGTGGGCTCCCAGATTTGCCAGAACTATTTGCAGTTCACACATCAACTGCAGAGCAGACTGCAACAGGGTGTCTGTGTGAGTGCTGCTTAATGACATGTTAAACCAGGCCTTGGTAAGTGTCTCCTGTGCTTTCAAGGTCAGACTCTGGACACTCTAACCTTGCCTTTCCATCCATGCTATGGGATAGATGGACTCCCACTGCAAAGGTGCCCTACCCTTGAAAAATGCATGTAGATGTTCTGGTCAGACTTTTGACTCATACTGATGCTCAGCATGTGCTATGTGCTTTGTTGAATTGAGGCCTGTATGAGTAGTCATCCACTGTAGTCTCAGGTTTTGTGAACTGTCTCTCTAATCGAAGGTCATCAAATACAGCTGCTAATTATGACTAGTGACAAAGGAAATAAGCTGATTCCCTGGAAATGGATGACAATGTCTGTCTCAGCCAGAGCGTGGAGAGGAGCATGGGTTACAGCTGGCTAATCTCAGGATGGTCCAGGTGCTCTGGCATTTAATTGTAAAGAGTCAAATTGCAGCTTTGATGAATGATTGTTTGGGACAAAATATGGATTTGTCTACAATACATTTCCCTATTAGAAAGGCTTCATTACAAACCCTTCAGGCTTTTTGGCTGCTCATTAATCATGTGCAAATACATGAAGGGGAAGCTCAGGCTACAACTAAGGCATTTCAGCTCCTTTTCAATTACGTGCCATAGCCAAAAATAACGCAAAAGCAAGGGGGATCTCTGCCAGTTACTACCCACCCTCCCAGGAGCTCTGTAATGAGGCAGATGCTTCAGAAAATCCTGAAAGCAGCACAGTGTGACCCCCAAATTGAATCTTTGTTATTTTATATAAAAATATTTAAACACCGTTAAATCTTTCTGTGTCTGTCACTCCCATGTTTCTGTCTCTTACCAGTCCTTACAGGGCCATATTATCATTACATCTGAAGGCCTCTCAATCTTTGCTGTATTTAACCTTACAGTGCACCAGGGGCAATATCAATGCTATTCTTTCCATAGTGTAGACTGGTAACTGAAGCAAAGTACTCTACAGTGGAAAATTAAGCACTTTTTCCACCTTTGTTGATGTTAGCTTAAATAATTTGCCCAGGAGTGGGTATGAAGTTCTGGAGATCAGAAAGATAGGGTTTTTTAATAGCAATTCACTCATTTTAAGGATTTGATGCAATATTCTTGTTGGCAATTCTGTGAAGAAAAAGTTCAGCTGCTTGGGAAATGCCAGAGCCCTACTGCTGGTACAGGACACCCTGAGTCCCGTACTGGTTCACAGAGGGGGTGACTACCATGCTTCAGAAAAAGACTTACGGGGCAGCTTCCTTACACTTTGTCAGGATGGAAAGAGACTGTTTCCTGCAATGGATGTGAACCTGGTGACTTTGGGGTCCAACTTTCTTTTTGTTTGAATTTTGTGTTGGATGAGTTGACCAAAACATTCAGTGCATGTTGATCAGTGAAGTTTTTCAGCCAAGTATGCCTTTAAAAGAAATGAAGGGGAGCCGCAAGGAAAAAATTCAAAATGATAATTTCTTTTAAAATGCTTTTTAAAACAACTCTAAAATTCTCAGAAAGAAAACATTTTGTTCATTTCCTAGTAATTTTTTTCTATTACTTTTCATTTAAAATCCAGTGGGGAAACATTGATTCAAAACAGTTTCCTTTTTTAAAAATACCAGCTAGCCAAAAAACCAGCCTGTTCTGCAGGTGTCTGTTAATGCTGCTTCCCAGTGCTGGTGTCCCTCGGTGCTTTGTGCGCCTGGGAGCACTAGAGGGAGCTGGGTTGAGTGCTGGAGGCTTGCCAGGAATATAGCAGTAGAGTTTAACCTTTTGGGTTTGGGTACTTCTCTGTCAATAATCCTTGCCAACTTGTTAGAAAGTTTGAACTTGGACCTTTGAGATTTTCAAGAAGTCGAAACAAACAGATCAGTGTCATTTTCCTAAATACAGATCTCTTTGTATGATGCACTGGATAATGCACAGATTTCAAAGAGATTTAACCACCTCCTTTAGTCGGATTTTTTAAAATCCTACTGTGGACCTCTGAGATGCGCTGATCAGGAAAACATGAGTCCCTAGGGAGTGCTCACAATTTCCAAGCGCTATTTCCTTTGGGGTAAAAGGGGGAACCACGTTTCAAACTTACAAAAAGGTGATTTGCAATCCCAAAGATAGGGATTAGCATTAGAGGTCTGCAGAAACACTGCAGTGCACCAGACAGCTTGAAGGGATGAATAGGTCTCTTGTCTCTGCATGCTTGTAAACTAATTACCAGTGTTTCACAGGGCTATAGCTGAAGATAATGGAGCTTACTTAGCCACGTCTCATATTTTTTAGCTCCACATAAGAGGGCTCCAGTTCTGTAGCCACTGATATTAAAAAATCAGGAATCACAGGAGCTCTCCTTGCTATGAATGTTAATTATGCCTGTTCGATCTCATGCTCGCAGTGCATTTCCTGGGATAGCAGAGGGAGAGGTACATGTGTTGCCCTACTACCTAAGAAATGATGATGACAAGAGGGAACTCTCTTTACTCATTCTCTCTAAACCCTCACCCACTGCCAGGTTCACCCTCTGACTTGCTGGCAAGCCTTTGCCCAAGGGTGGGGCTGCTGCATTTCTATGTGGTAAGATCTCACTGAAGAGGACCTTGACTAGAAAACTCTTTCAGTAAAGTCTTCGGTCTGGATTGGGCTTTTGAAAGCCCAGGGCTAACCCCAGAGCTTTAGGAGTGTTTCACAGGCCCAGAGCTTTGAGGCTGACCTGATAGAGAAATGCATAGTAAATGTGTGTCAAGGGCATCATGCTGTCTGTGGTGCTCTGTGTTGCTGGGAGCTGTGGGGAGGGAACATACCTTGAGCATCAGAACTAGGACTGTCAGTGTCTGTCTGAGTCGAGGAAGGATTGGAGATTACTCCTTATCTGCACTTAAGCACCTGCATAGGGGCCCAGTCATGACCCACTGTAGCTTAAGCCTGTCCAAAGAAGAAGATCCAATCCTAGAAGAACACAGATTTGGATTCTGATGATGCAGTCTCTTCTTCCTGAATCTTTCTTCTTCCTTTCTCAGCATAGGCTGGCAGGAGCAGAATAGGCCTTCTGCCTGTGACACTGTCTGGGTGTTTCAGGACCTCCTCCTCTGTGGTTCTGCCTGTTCATTTTCTTGCATAGGTTGCTGCTTCCTACTTCACTGCATCCAAAGCTGCACAGAACCATCTTGATCCCATCTTGAACTAGCCTGAAGAAAAAGTTTCCTCTGTCTTTCCCCGTGGAAGTCTGCATATTACAGAGCAGGCTTGCCAAGCCCAGCGGAGCTACGCATGCCCTGCACCTCTCTGGGGGCAGGAAGGCAGTGAGGTGACATGTTCTAATTCACCCATGGAATAGGTCTATGGAAATACTTCCATATAAAGCTCAAAATCAGCATTCGTACAGTGAATGATTTTGCATGAAGCCAAGCAGTTCCAGCTAGAGTAGGTTTTTATTTCCCTGCTTACAAGCCTGTTACCATTTCTTTGTTGTTGGATACGACCTGTTGTGGAAGAGAGGTTAATTCACTGACTATCTTAAATGCAGTCTCTTGCTAACAGCCAGATTTAAACTAAATCCTGCCATGACCAAATAGATAAAGAGAGGTTTCCTTCCTTAATTTTCTTACTTTTCTAGATCACTTCAGAGCCACTGTGCTATCACACATGCAAGGTCACTTGCAAAACCAAGGCCCACCAAGAATAAACAAAAATATTGTTTCATCTTAACAATTCTGCCAGACTTCCCCCCTGCATAAGATCTTACCGGCTAGCAGCTAGGAAGACTTAGAAGGCGAGGTACAGATGTCACAAGCTGCTTCGTTTTTTCAGTAGTGTGGGATGAGCCTTCATGGTCTGTTACTGTGCAGTTGTCCTCTGTCTACTCTTCTTTGAGTAATAAATTAGTCTTTCAGTCTGTAAATAAAGCCGTGAGCAGGCAAGCACAGGACAATTGCCTTTTCACAGTCCTGCAAATTCTGAATCGTACTTCCTTGATGGAAAATGGCAGCCCTTCAAGAAACTTGTGTATGTGAGTGTGCAGGGGGAGGAGGAGTGGCAAAAAGGACTTCCCCAGCTCCAGGGTCTCTCTATTCAATCCTCCTTCCACAGCCTGTGAAACTTTTGTTCCTAAGCAACAGCAATGCCAGGTCGTTGGAGATCATTAGCATAATGTTTGGTTCCAGCATGCAAGTTCAAGCTGGAGGGAAAAGAACTGAACGGCATGCAGTGCCTGGAAACGTTAGATTTCAAATTATGCAGAAAGAAAAAGCATCTGGATCTGGTTAGAAGCTGTTCGTCAGCTTCTAATGTTGCCTTAACTGTCCATTTTAGTAATTTGGCTATTTAATTTTTCTTGACTGTAACACAGTGTGAGATACTTGTATGTGTGTGTTAAAACTCGCAACATTTGTGATACCATCCTTAGCACGTGCCAGATCAGATAGATATGGAGAGAGGGGGGAAGGCTCATTCAGCGGTGCAGCAGAGAGGTTATGAGCTGCATATTGTGTTCATCTATCTGTGACCCTTCAAAAGTGCAGTTGGTATAACAATTTCCCCTTGTGAATTTACTGGAATTTGTCTCTGTGACTGGGACTACCGAGATCCAGCTTTTTGTAACTGATTGCAATAATTTCAAAATAGTATCTGGGAAAAAAGAACTATGGAAGACAAATAGCTGTGTGTTTTGTGGTAGGTATTGTTCACAGGAGATGCAACACTGAGTTCCTTCTCTTGCTGATAATGGGTCGGGGATATTATTGGCATAAAGAAGCTGATAATGTTGATGTGCCTGCCTGATTCCAGGGTTGGAAATTCCATTTTGCTCACCTCAACAAATTAATTGAATTTACATGATGTTTTTCTTCTACGACCTGAAGTGTGCCTGGGTGCAGCGTTTCCTCAGTGGAGATGTTACCCTTTTGTCTGGTTTAAGCCTGTGAATACACACAGTGCAAACAATGTTCTGTAAACGAGGGAGATTCCTTTCTCCTTCCCTAGCCCCTTCAAGACATCCTACTTTAAGGAGCCCTACTTTAATATTATACTTATTTGTAAATTTTGTATTATATCTCTATTGTTTGAGCACAAGGTGAGAATACCCAGAAGGTGGACTGGTACAATCAAACAAGGAGGACCCTGTACCTTTATTCTAAAGTGATCTAACCTAGCACTTTCCTGAGGTCTGAGAGAGACTTGATTGTTTCACAGGGAAAGCTGACATTCCTTTTGACCTCTTCTTTCCTCTTTTAATAGTAGGACTTGGACCTAGGTTATGGCTTACCAGGAAGGGGATTTTCCTCACAATGTTTTTGGTAATTGCAAAGATTCTTTAAAAAAAGTGGTTTTAGGAGAGCCTTGGCACTGTTTTGCAGACTTAAGAAGTCTGGAGGATGGAAGACAAAAAGGAAATGAAAGCAGCCTTGTGAAGTTTAAGAACCCAATTAAGTTTATTGGAATTTTAGTATTAATTTCAGGGGAGCAAAATCCTATCCTTTGAGATTATCTCATCTGCAATGAATCTCCAAATGGGTTGAGGTCCACCTGTCTCTAGCAAATGGAGAGCACTGGCTATCACAAGAGTGAGATCATAGTCTGATGTTAATGGAAGAGGGATTAATAAATCCCTTACGCATAGTGTAGCCAAAGGTGGATCATCATTAGTACACATCATGCTTAGATTCTGCCATGGCTAGTGCCCTACAAATACCTTATAGATTTAGGTATAGATAGATATGTAGGTACTTCTCGTGACTTCACATAACTTCATCCCCTCCTGAAGTTTAGTTATTTACATTTATAAAGCTCTTCTCCTGTTTCTTTTCCAAACCAGCCTTTGATTATTTATTTATTTTTAAATGCACTTAACTGCGGTTGGATAGCTGCAGTTGATCTGCTTTGAGCTTTTGCTGTGCTGGCTAGAGAGGTGTTGGCTGGAGGGATGCTGATTGATTACCAAGGAGAAGGGAGGAATAGGCTTGAGCTGCCTGTAATGTGATTCATGTTCTGAGCCCCTGCAAGTCGACAAGGGAGATTGCAGAATTCCAGATCTCTGGGGACTTGGAGGGGGAGCATCCCTCCTGGTCCCCTGAGACAAGAAGGATGGCTCTTACAGGGGAGTGACTACATTTAGCCTTGCATATTTTCTTGACATGGTGAACTCATCAACCTCTTTGAGTTATATAGCGGCTTCCAAAGTCAGCAGAGAGAGGATTGTTTTGACCCTTGTAGAGTCCTTATTAGCTGTTTAGGGCTTGTGACAAGCAGAGCAAGAGTTCCATTAGAGGGTCATGGCACCCACAAGGCAACATATATGTTGTATATTTGCATAACATACACACAGACTGGCCCAGTTTAGTTCTGTGTGTAGTATGTTATAATGCTCTCACTTTAAAATGTTGGAGGACTGATGGATTGAGCAGGTTTGTACATTACGTAACCCCCTGCTTTCTAACTCAGCTGTAAATCCAAAATAAACCTGGGCAGTTTTAGTGAGTCTGTCTGCCCCTGTGGAAAGGGAAGAACCTAACCTAGTCCCTCTGTGACAAACACCCTAATCCAACCACACTTCAGATAATGCCGGGAATCCTGATCCTGTTCCATCCCTTTGAGATATTCTTTCTGAGTTCCAAATGTCTGTTGGAGACCTTACAAAGGCCAGTGGGGCAAAGCTCTGTGAAATCTACATACAGTACGAGAGGGCTGAATTGTAAAGGGTAAGTGCTCATGGTATCTGTTTTCTGCTTTAGAATTCCTACATTCTTGAGCTACGTGTGGCTCGAACTGGGGGTGCAAACCCACCATAACTCTACTCTAGTCAATGGACTTTCTTCTGATTTACAAATCAGACCATCATATAATCTACTCATTTTTTTGGACAAAGAGTGAAGATCCTATTTCCCCATATCAGATATGAACTACACCTTTTTGTGTTGCCTGGTTTCTATAAATATAGCCTGTCATTGTTAGTGAGTAAGTATAAGTAAGTAAGTATAGCCTATTATTGTTAGGTTTCATATGCTTAGGAGGAGAACTAAACAAAGCTTAGGAGTTGTAAACCATGAGCTAGAATTAGTCCTGGGTTTCATGTTTGTTCATGGAATAGGTTGTTACTTAGGCTATGCAAAATCCTTCCCTCAGATACACATTTTTCTCTGAAGAGAGTGCCTAAGCAAGGAATAAAATATTGTGTTGAATAAACTGTAGTGTTTTTCCTTTATGTACCCTATTAACTGGTCCAGGAGTGAATAGGCAGTAAAATAATGATTCATAATCATGAGAGGTAGTTTACAAGAATTTACTACTGCAAATTCAATAAAACTATAATGATCATAGACCATTCCGGTGTTTTATTGAAATCTTTGAGGCTGCTTTAAGCCTAGCTTTGTGGATTTCTGGTGTGATCCAATACAGAGTACAAGAGTGCAAAACAGCAGATAGTTATACATGTAGCAGTTTAAAATCTATGGCTGAACTGATTTCCTTACACTTCAGGAAGTTAGTAATCCTGTCTCTGAGCTGGCACCTTAGGATTAGTTTAAAGTTGCACACTCAAAGGGAAAAGCATCTCCTACCACCAGTTATATCATATCACGTCAGTAACCCTGTTTACTTTGGCAGATCAAAAGTTTCTTTAATCCAGAAGCTGTCACTTGTCTCAGTTTGGTCTCTAGGAATTGACAAGAGCAAGTCAGGTAGTGACACACCTTCCAAATCAGTGTAGTTGAAATGTTACTTTTGTTTGCTCAGAACCTTTGACCATTTCACATTTTCAGGTGAATTCCCCCGTTTAGAATCTGCCTTCAGGTGGTTTGTTTTTTGTTTAAAGTTTCAGTTAAAAGTTGCATTTTGAGAACAAAGAAAGTGGAAAAACCGTATTTACTCTATTACTATTTTTTAAAAAATTATAAAAACAGCAACCCATTTTTTAAGGACTATATTGTTTCAAAGTGCTTTATGTGAAAAGAGTATCTATGATATAGAGACTGAGACGCCTCTGTTTTCAAGCTAGTATTTTCAGAATGCTTCAGAAAAGCATGAGCCTTTGAGAATAAGGCTTCAGAATAGAAACAGCCAGCCTTAGTGGTACCTGTTGCTAGCACTCCAGCTCTACAGTGGGATGAGACCTGGAGCACAGACTGGTTAGCAGTGTGGCTTAGCTCGGAATAGCTGAGGAAGTTGCTGTCCCCAGCTGTCCATCTGCCTCTGCTGCCGGGGCGTCTTCTCTGCCTGTGAGTCAGCTTCTGAATTCTTGCAGTTTACCGTGTGGCATCACGGCCACAGTTTGCAGCAACATCTTAAGGCAAACCGAATCCATCCTTAGCACCACCACGCTACTTCCTTCTTTTTTTCTTTATTAAATACCAACTTTAAGTTACACTTCATTCAGGAGCAGACTGAATAGGCAAATAGCTTAGGGAGAGTCAGCATGTCATAGGGAGAGCAACTGACAGTAGTAAACTCATCAGCCATCTGAAGCTGGGCCATCCCTGTTCATCAGGCAGAGCCTTCCTTCCTACTGAAAGCAGTAATGAAACTTGCATCCTGCAGCACTAACCTAACTGATGACACTCCGGTTTTGGAATGATTTGGTCAATGATGAAACTTCAACATTCTTCTGGTGTTGGTGTTCTCTCGTTTCTGTGGGATGAGAGCAGGGGGCAGAGGGAGCACAGATGTTAATGTGTTGACTTTCTCTTATTCTGAAGCAGGTTATTTTAATTGAATGTTTGTTCCATACAGGAAACACTCAGGAGGGGAAAAGACAATGCTCCAGAAGTGGCAGGTAAGCTAAATATTGGCTGCACATTGTTAAGCAAAGAATTTCAGCACCTGTCTGTGTGTCCGCACACAGATGTGTGTGTGTGTACGTATGTACTTCAAGGTCTAAGCTGTTCTCTCGCTGCTGGAAGTGAGGTTATTGGCAAGAGGAGCAGAGTATTTACATCTGGTTATTGCAGAGCTTTTCTCTTCCTGTTGTGAAACATACGGTGCTACTGTCTGGCAGATTAAATGTGATTTTATGCACATTTTTAAACTGAGACCAAAGAGAGCCACCTAGTTGAATGACTGTTCACAGATCATCTGTATATCTAAATCAGCGTACCTCTCGTTTTCTCAGATGTTTTGCTGAGTTGAGAGATGCATTTACTTTCCTGTACCCCTGATCTTGGTGACTCAAGATACATTGAAGAAATCTATATCTCCTTGTTTATATGTAGCACTTTGTGCAGCCTTTTCTGTATAGGCAATTGTCCAGGATTTTCCAATATACAGATTGCATGCATTTGGCTCACTTTTAAATCGGGAAAAAGTGCTCTCTTATGCAAATACAGCATAAAAGCAATGGGTGATTATAGACAAATGCAAATGGCCTGTCTGAAGAAGAGCCAGAATGAAGACTCAGATTCTGTTGAATGGATTGTTGTATAAGAGATATTGTGCTGATATGAATGGTAATGGGTGATTGATTGCACTATTTATAATTCTTGTCCTGGTGGGAACCACAGGACACTGAGAGTGCCTTTGAGGCATGGTTTTCAGGGGTGGAGTTAGGAGATTTTAATTTTTTGTTTCCTTTCCCTGGCAGAAGAGGGAGATCAGCAACTTTGATTACCTCATGTACCTGAACACATTGGCTGGCCGCAGCTACAATGATTACATGCAGTATCCTGTGTTTCCATGGGTCCTCGCTGACTATCACTCTGAGGTCAGTGCTTGCTGCAGCATTCTGTACTTTCTATCATAGCAACCATACAAAGGTTTGTTGAATGATGCCATTGAAGCAGAGGGGTCTAGACCAAGGGTTCAAAATTTGAGATAGTTAATTTGAACTGTACTGATTCTTTATAGACTAGCCTTATCTTCAAATCAACATGCTGAGGGTCACGTTCTGCCTCAGAAAGGTGGATGAACATCTGTTAAATACATACCTAGTTAAGGGCAGGCTGCATCAGCACAGCAGGTAGGCAGGGACAGGCTTCTGTGACCCCTGACAAGGAGGTTTGGACAGAAAAGCCTTGAGAGCAATTTGCAACCTGCCAGGTCCTTTATTTGTGAAGCTCCTTGTATGTGCTATCCTTTCAGTGGCACATACTGCCACTCTCTTTCCAAGCCCCATCCCAGTTCTGGAGATGGGTGTTTTAGTACTGAGTCTGTGGCCTTCTTGTAAAGGTGAAACTTCCAACACAGCCTTACCTCTATCCAGTGTCACTGAGCTAGTCATGATGTCTAAGTCTCAGGGATCTAAAAATCCACATCTTTGCTGGTTTTGCTTTTCAGACTCTAAACCTTACTAATCCTCATACATTTCGGGACCTGTCAAAGCCTATGGGAGCGCAGACTGTGGAGAGGAAACGCAAGTTCATCCAGCGCTACAATGAGATAGAGAAGAGCGAGGGTGAGTGTTTTAGGAGACTGACAGACAGCAGAGGCTTGAGTCCCCTCAGGCCTTTGGGGATGCTGGTGAATCCCTTGGGAAAGGTCATCCGAAAACTTTCGAGAGCTGTGGCTAAGGGAAGCACCATGTCAAGGAGATCTTCTTGCTTCTGGATACAAACTGGTTAAGAATGCAAAGAGAAATGACTCCTGCAAGCACTGCCTTATGTGCCTTGACTGCTGCATTCTCTCCTCTTCTCTTTGGCAGGAAGAGATGCTACAGCAAAAAGCAATGTTCCTTAGAAAAGACTGCTCTGTTAACTAAGCTGCATGCATTAGTCTTGTCCGTTAGCTAAGCTGCATGTAGAAGACTGCTGCACACAGCTTAGCTAACAGCTACTGTAAGAAAAGGAAACAGGACATTGAGGCTGTTGACCTCTGGAGATCAAGACCCTTTTTTGGTACTAATGGGGAAGGGGACGGTCTAGAAAGTTCAAGGCCTTATTCTTCAGAAAATGAAATGTGGAAGGCAAAAAAAGAACATACAGAGATGGTAGTAACTGTGCACATTCAATGCAAATCTCCAAGGTGTGCTTTTGCTCACAGATCCTTGAACACATCTGCTTTAAAGACCTGCTCCCTATTTAGTTGTGCTGTGGTAACTGGATGTTATGGGCTTGAAATGGTGATATTTTGTACTGAAATCTGATTTGTGTGCAATTTCCAGGAGACCCGTCAGCCCAGTGCCATTACTGTACTCACTATTCATCAGCAATTATAGTGGCATCTTACCTGGTCCGAATGGAGCCATTTACCCAGACCTTCTGTTCTCTGCAGGTAAGGGGGCAAGATAGCTTCCCTCCTACACTTTGTTATGAACCATGTAGTACATTATAGTGGCTGTGTAATGAAGAGGGATTAATTCTTTTGACGTTTTCTGTATACTCTGTGTGGACTCTGGGCCCACTGAAGGCTCTATGCTGTGTCTGTTGAATTCAGTGAAAACATCTTAATGGGAGCATGATTGATGCCTGATGATCTTGTTTTTTTCTGAGGGAGAAGAATTATTTAGTTGTGGTCCTGTGATGCATTTTGTGAGAGCTGAGGCATGTAAACACCTAGACAATGTTTTACTACCTGTCTGAACATAAGCTGACTTTGGGGCATATGAGACTTTCATGGTAGGTATCCCAAATGCCCATATAGTAATGCGGTTACAGGCAAGCACTTGGAGCTGGCTGTGGTGGCATTAAGAGCATTCCTGGGCCAGATGAGGATGCACAGGTTCTGGTGGGTGGGGAATGATAGGGATCATGGGATCAGCTCCCTGAAGGAGAAGTGGGGTGAGTCTACATCCAGTACTCCAGAAGGAATATTTTGTTTTAGCTTGTTCTGAACTTGCCACAATTTGATAGTGCCAAAAGCACTCCCTATGAAACTGAATTTCATGGAACTTTGTGCTTACTTTTCCTAGGTAGTCAGCATATAGGGGCACCAGATTTCTTGACTGCCCTCTCCAGCAGGCAATTGGTGACACACAAGCACAGACACGTGGGCTGTAGCAGTTGTTGCCCTTGTTTCTGTAATACATGTTGTGTTATAGCAGGGTCTACCAGGAGGACAGGTCCTCAGAAGTGAGTTTTTTAATGAGTTTCTTGCTGAAATCTGCCTATCCTTATGGAGCAATGTGAGGGAGACAGCTAGGCCAGAATATTCCACACTCAGAGACTGCTGTACATATGGTGAGGACTGGCCATGCCTCCTGCAGCTCTATTGCGCTGGTCTTCTTTCTTTTTTTTTTGTTTTAAATGAACTAATACAAATAAAGCGCTGTGCTAATTAAGTAATAAGCCCTATGATATCGGCTGTTACCAGCAGTAGCTGATGGGTTAGTGAACCACCTGAGGCAATGGTTACCATCGCACTCTGTGAGCCATATGTTAGCTGCAGTCATGAATGACTGTGGAGTAGTTATTTCTTTTTGTAAACAACAAAGGCTGCTGTATCTCACTGGCACACTTTTCATGCATAACAAGTTCTCAGTCTGAGTAGCTGCTTTGCAGCAGTGTTTATGTGTGATTAGCAGGTAACCAGCATTTTTGTGGGGTTCGTTATCTTCAAAGGCTGCTGAGATTTCAAGCACTCAAAGTCTTGTCTGGATATGGATCCACTAAAACTGTTGAACTTCTTCCATTCTCACTCCTTATGTTACTGCATGTTCAGCTGAGCTCATTGCTGTCGTTTCCCCCAGGTGACTGGTCCTGTAGTGACTTAGGAATTGCTGACTGTGAGATGCAGTTAGGCAAAGAGCAGACCTGAGAACTGTATGCTGAAGTCAAGAGCAGGTTGGAAAAGGAGTACTCCCAAACTTAAGACCTTGGAAGGGTGCTGAGTTGGGAGCTGTGAAAGCTTCTCAGCATCTTAAAAAGTGGAAAAGCTATGCTTGTAACTGCAAACTGTCAGTCTGAATGCACATGACAAGAAAATGCAACAACTTGGGTACACCCCTTGTGAAAAAATGATGTTGGCGTACCATCCTCTTTCTCAAGTCAAAGAATTGATTTGCACCTGACCACAGAAGAAGGCAGTGAGGAAGCATTGCCTCTAGTAAGGGAACTGTACAGGAGTTTACAAAACCTTATTATTTCACATTTTATTTAAGTGTATTAAAATCTGACTCTGGAGAAAAGTGTGTATGTGCTTTGCATATTCTACTGGAATGGATGAAAGACTGGCTTATCAGACAGGTGTTGGATGGTACCTTCCACTTCACCTTAGTCAAGTACCTCCCAGAATTCCTTTCAGGCGTTGGTCTCAGCACCACAAAAAAGCAGCAAAGGTTTCTGTGTTTAGTGTCTTTGCTGAAAAGGCATTCTAGGACCCCATGCCCTCAATAAGTAGTGACACTTGCTTTTGATTGAACTGAGATTTTATCCCTTTTTATTCTTATCCCACTGTTGCATTTCAGCTAGCAGGCTGATCTTCTTTCCTGGCATTTACCTCTCAAAGAGAATAGGGTTCTTATTCTTTATTGTGTCACTGACTCTTGAGCAGTCATTTAAGCACTGTCTGCAGGTAATTACTTCTCAGCAGCTCTGGGAGTGTGGTAAGTCTTTGCACCTTCGTAAGCATCTATTAGAAACACTTTGAGGTCTTTGGGTTTAAAGCACTACAAAGGATCTTAGGATGCTTAGTTTTATAAATATGGGAAGCTCTAACTTCTACCTAGAGACCACTTTGACTAGTTGCTTTGTATATACACTGCTGAAATGTAGTTTTAAAAAGCATGTTTTTCCAGTATTCCTGATGACAGTATAAGGCCTTTACTGAAAGGAAAGAAAACCGAAACTTACTGTGTGTAGCTATAGAAAAGCCATAAGAGTTTATGTCGACTTGCAATCTAAAGGCATAAAACAATTCTTGATTCTCTTTTTCCCTTTCAGTGCAGTTTTTGCATTCATAGAGAGAGAAAACTCATTAATTCTGATATAAATATATGCAAATAAATTTATTAATATAGGAAATGGGAAAATCAGTTATTGCTTCCTTTATAAATAATACAGGCTTAAGTTTTAAAGATATTACTTTTCCCTAAAATGAATTAGACAGCCAGGGAAAAAATCACATTTTTTCGTGGTGGTAATATCTTTAACCAGATTTGTCGCGCTAACAGCATTTCCTATGTATATATTATTTTTATTTAATACAGGTAATCTTTTTATTACAAATCATATTGTTTCTCAGGAGATTACCATCAGCTCTCATAAAAGCTGCAAAAAAAGATGAAAAAGCATCAATCACCACCAGACACAGCGCACTGTGTGCAGATTAAATATACAAAGCCCTTTAATATGCTTCAATGAGATACTTGTTAGCTGTTGATTTATTTATAGTCCTTCTTCTACTCTGTTTTAATTTCAATTTGAATTTGACTCCAAGGGTCCCTGCCTAATAATGATCAAGAACAAGATGACCTTGTGCATCAGATTAACTCCAGCTAGTCTTACTCATGTGATTAGCCACTTTTTCACTCAGTCCCTTGAGTGGGTGTGGGAAGGCTTCACAATTGTCAGTGGTATAAGGAAGAAGGACATAAAATACAAGAAAGTAAAGCAGAACTATGCTGTCATTTAGGGATGAGGCTGGACGAAAAACCTGGTCAGAATTCACCTTGGGGGAAACAGCATCAGGTCTTTCCATCTGGAATAGGTGTTGGCTTTTGGTGGGAGTCTATCTCAAAAGACAAGCAAGGAGATGCGGCTTCAGAACGTAGGGTTTATTGACTTCTGTGTTTTGGTAGCTTATCCATGAGGATAGTTTCTCATAACAAAAGATAATGGCAAAAGTTATTTCTTGACTTGCAGTTCCCAGACTTAGCAGAGTTTGTAGATCCAAAGGAGTTGCATCATAGTGTGCAGGTACTAGTGGGGTCAAAAGGGCCGTGGTTCTTACCATCAGAAACCAATGTGGGAACTGCTGCTCAGGGTTCATCTGGTCCATGGGAGTGGGATCCCATCCTTACAGCATGAGGATGCTTAGATGTTATTTTCCTAGATTGCAAGTCAAAGCTTCAGCTGACTGTTATTGTGCAGAAGGACAGGATCCTCCTCATCTGGCACATGCAACAGTCTACAGGCAGAGAGAAAACTAACCAAAAGCTATCAAGTTTTCTCAAGGGGTCAGCCATAAACAGAACCTGACTGCGTCTCATATTCATTAACAGATTCACTCTTGCGCCACCTCTGGGTTTTAGTGTCTTCATTCTGCAATCCTGCTGGCTTGTTCTTTTTGCCTAGTGAAACAGCTTTGAGGATTGAATGGTTGAGGATGAGCAATCATTCATACATTTTCGCTGCACTGCAGAACTGTTTAAAGATACTTGTTCTATCTCTGACGATCTCTCTTGAGCCTTGGCAGTGAGATGTAGTGTTATGTCCCATAACATATAATCCAAATTAATTAACCCCAATGAGAAATACATATATTAGCCTGGGAGCACGTTGCAGTTGGGTAGCTATACTGTTGTCAGTACCTGAACTAGGTACTGAGAAACAATTTGGTTCTGTCACTTTATACAGTTAAAAAGTCAGCATTCTTCTGAAACAGCTTCAGATGATCTCCAAAAACTGATTGTCTATTTCGTTATTTCCATTATTGCAGAAATTGTATCATGAGCATGATATTTTCATGCTCTATGTAGGGATCCCTATATAAAGGTGAACCTGGATTTTCACAAATGCATACAGTATCTGAAATCTCATTAGAAAATCCTGTAGGAATTATGGTTCCAATGTAAGACATATACTCTTCATTCAGTGAGTTGTTTTTTTTTTTTAATTTGTTTTTTCTTTCTTTCTTCTTGAGGCCTTAGTTCAGAGTGATGTCTGGGGCTACTAAGGCTGCTTTTTTCTAGTGTTTGACTCTCATTGAACTAAACATGTTCAAATACTCTCAGGATGTGAGGTAGTTTGTTTCTCCTTCCTTACATACTAATTCAGCTTGGGACCCAGACATTCTTCTCTTCTTCCCCTCTTTATGCTGTCCCTCCTTCCCATAAGGAGCGAACAGTCCCTGCAGGCTCCTGCCCACTGGGCCTTTCCTGTTTGCCTGGATCTGATGCATGTTATTTCAGTGGTACCCCCTTTCCCCAAAGGCTTTTCTCTGGAGGATTGCACATAAGATTGTTTACAACTATTTGCGTCACAACTGAAGTGAAAACTCTGAAGTTGTGTCCACTACTTGCAAATCATTTTGGGATTAAAGGAATTAATTGCCTTCAGAAGCATTAATAATGGGTACACTGATATTCTCAAGCTGCCCATCATCATTTCTGCTTGCCTCTGTGTTATTGCAAGCTATGCTAAGACTCCAAGCTTTATGGTATTCTCAACCTATATACCTACAAATCTGGACTAAGACAGTCCCTAATATAAGATCACGGTAAGTAGAGCTGGGACAGATCTTGAGATATCACCTAATCAAACGTGTGATGAGGTGATTATTGCAGAATTGGCTAAGATTCTGCATCTGCTTTTTATTTAACAGAATATTCACACTGCAGTCTTTTTCTCTGCCTTCATTTCGCAGGGTGGGAGTTTTGATGTTGCAGACAGGATGTTTCACAGTGTCAAGAGCACGTGGGAATCGGCATCAAGGGACAACATGAGTGATGTCAGGGAACTCATCCCTGAATTCTTCTACTTGCCAGAGTTTCTAACTAATGCGAATCACTTCGAACTTGGTAAGTGCTAGAAGCGACTTTAGTGTTCCCCTTTGCCTCCCTAGCATCCTGCCAAGGGAAAAGATCCAGATCACATGTTGGGAGTTGGTCCCTGGACTATGCTGACTGGTGAGCCTCTCCAGTGATGACAGATCAATTTTTATTAAAATAAAGCTACAAGAATACAAAACCATGTTTCTAGCTCAAAAGGGATTGTAGTTCCTATTAGTTACTGTGCAAAGGAATTGCACATTTTGTCAGATAAAAGTAGATTTCAATATAAACAATCTAGATGGCTGCTTTTGAAAATGTGGTTTGTATCATCACATCTATGTGGCTATGAACAAGTGATTTATTTGACTTTTGGAGATGGATCAGTCGTTAAATGGTGTTGGTGAAAGGTCTTTTTTTAAATCTCGTGTCTCTGGTGATTAAAGTTGCCAAATGTCCTCAGTATCATCTTGAAAGGTTCTGCACAAGCCACATCAACCTGATATATCGTCCCTGGCCTCAAGCAGCATCACAATCTCTTCTGAACATACACTGTCTCTAGACATTTGTGCATCTGTGCTGGAGGGCCCAGAAATAGGCATGGCAGTCCTGATTCACTTCACTTTACAGGAAATTCACATCATTTGCAATACAAAGCTGCTTTTTGTAGTGGACACAGGTTGGTTAACAATTAAGGCAGAGGAGAAGTACCTTAAAAGTCATCCTAAATTGGTGACTGCAAAGGAAACGTAACCTTGTTGAGGTCTAGCTATAATTGTATTTAAGATCTTAGTGAAATGAGACATGCTAAGAAAAGGGCAGAATAGGAAAAAGATGTTAGAAGACTGTTAAAAGATAAGAAAGAATTGGGGTAGCTTCCTCTTGAGAGGAGGCCAAGAAACGGAGCCTGGCTAAAATCAAGATCCAGAGACTGATCTGAGTGGAATCAAGTGGAGGGACCTAAAACAGACTCCAGAATCTTGCCATTAGAGAGAAAATATACAGGAATATTTTACAATAGGCAAAGCCAAGAACCTAAACCTGTTCACCGCTACACTGTAAGGAAACTTGCAGTCCCAGACCTGAGCCTTAACTTAGATTTGAATTCATTCAGTTGCACAACACTGTGCTCTGATTTAAGAATATATGCTCACCTTCTGAAAGGAATCAGACTGCAAAGGACTTGAGAACAAAATCCCTCCCAGTGCCTGCTTTAGTAGGAATATCTGGCAGTTAGGCCCATGGGATTATGTATAAAAAGAAGGTTGTGCCAACAGGTTTGTCTTGTCTGAGTTTGCAGTCTGTGCTAAAATGGTTTGTGCTGAAGACGTGCATATTTTTACTGTATTAGCGACAGTTACTAGAACATCTTCTCAAGTGCTTTATGACTAGACCAGAAGTTCCAGGAGAAATTGGTTCTGCAGTGTTCTATGGCACTATATTTGATGTAGAACCTGAAACAGCATGTGTGAAAATCACCTCAATTTCCTTTGACTTCAGAGTTTTAGAAAAGCTGTTCCTATTTGCAACGTGCGTGATTCTTGTTTTTAATTCTCCCTTTGTAATTCCTGCAGGCTGCATGCAGGATGGAACAGTGCTGGGAGATGTGCAGCTTCCTCCTTGGGCAGATGGGGACCCCCACAAATTTATTCTCCTGCACAGACAGGTCAGTGACTATCAAGATTTGTGACAAAATGCTGAATGGGGTCCTACTGAAAATGAAACTCTGAAGGCCAGAGTCACAAACCAAAATGTTAGATCCAAATGCATCCTGCCTTTGCAGAGTTCATGCTGGGTTCTGAACTTTCTACGTCTACTTGTCTGGCTAACAATTCACCCTGAATCAAGGCAAACCAGGTGAGGTTTGTATCTAGGTCTGTGGCACGGACCGATCTCAGCCTCTAAGTGTATGTGAACATAACACAATACATGCACATGGCATTTACATGCATACAGTTCCATGTTGTTGCTAACCAGCTGTGTGTTTATTTAAACTATCTACGTCCATCTCTGAGTCATGCCAGGACTACTTTTTTTTTTTTTTGGGGGGG
>NW_009211109.1:0-10958 GCF_000690835.1 Fulmarus glacialis
TAGAGGGGAAGGATCAACTCCCTCGACCTTCTGGCAATTCTTTTCCTAATGCAGGCAAGGGTACAATTAGCTGCCTTTGACAAAAGGGGACATTGGTGGCTCATGTTCAGCTTGGTGTCCACCAGGATCCCCAGGTCCTTTTCTGCCTTTCCAGCTGTGCGGCCTCCAGCATGTACTGGTACCTGGGGTTGTTCCCCAGATGCAGGACTTTACAATTCCCTTTTTTGAATTTCATAATGTTCCTGTCAGCCCATTTCCCCAGCCTGTCAAGGTCCCTCTGGATGGCAGCTTGACCCTCTGGTTTATCAGGCATTCCTCCCAGTTTTGTGTCACCAGCAAGCTAGCTGAGGGTACGCTCTGCCCCATCATCCAGATCATTAATGTACATGGATACTTTTTCATGTGGTATGTAAAAAAAAATGAAATGAAAGTATGTTTAAAATATATTTTTTAATCTTTAAAGTATAAAATTCAAAACTAGCACTTGTTACTGTTTCAAGATATTCACAGTGAATATCTTTATAGTGATATATTTGATCACACAGATTTTAAAAAAACTACATAGCTAAAGTATAGGAGTCTTAAAATGGACTGTGCAAAAAAATGTCTCTATTCTAACTTTTGTGATCCTTATTGCTGCAATAGAACCTTCAACATATTATGCTAAGGTCTGGGAAAGCTATCCCAATGATAAGTAAACAGACAGACATGACAAAAGATTAAAATCTTGTATCACTGACTGTAGTCTGCTCCTTTGTTGGAGCTTAAATTATTTATGATAATACTTCAAGGTATATTAATAAATGTATGGTAGTATATTTTGTACAGGTGATGAATCCATAATCATATGCAGCCTCTTCACAACACCATGAAATTAAATTGTTACTGAGGAAGATATTGTGTAGGCCAGGTTTTGTGTAAGAATTGTGCTTAAAGGTTAGTAAAAAAGAGAAGCTTTTTAAAATTTAATTTTCAAAGACTTAATATATCAACATTCTTTACTGCTTTATAGGTTAAATAGAAATTCTAATATATCATAATATGTACAAATCTGGACCAGGTATCTTAAAAACATTTCTTAAAACCTTTATTTTAATATAAATTACATAGCATGTGTTTGGGCAGTTTCAGTCAAGAAATTTTTTTCTTTAATAATGTTGACGTCATAGTATTCTAAACTTTTCTAACTTTAGTAAAATATTTGGGCTTATCTAAAAAACATGGTGGCTGACAGCAGTTTAGTTCAGGCACTGAAGCACAGTCACCTGTCAAAGACACACACTTACTGTAATGAAGGTTAGTATTTTTTTAATATGCCCATTCTTCTGTAAGCCACTTTTAGAGCTGAAATAATTTATTCAGTTTTAAAAGATACATTTATGCTCACAAGCACACAGTTTAAAGGCAGTTACCTTCAAAGCAGTGACATAGTTTGTCATTTTTCAGCTCTTCCTTCTGAAAACAGGTACCTATTGCCCTTAAACGTCTGTATAGGTTTTCAGTAACTATCCACCCAGTTACTTATTACGATGAGAACAGTCAGAATACAAAATGTTATAGACAGAATTTCAGAGGTATACACAACATACATTCACCCAATAAAGTTAAAACTGGTTGAAAACCCTTTGAACTCACTTCAATCTTTATGCATTAACAGTTGAACCCATTCTTAAATCAGAACTTACACAACTGAGAAATAAACAGTGAAATACAAACCCCTGAACCTTAAGACTTGGCAGAATTGATTTGCAATTATTTTATTTTGAAGATATATATCAATATTATTTGTAACTTTTGTTTCCTTCCCTGTAGCTGTATGACAGGCAAGAAAGCAAAAAAAAAAAAAAAAAAAACTATAAAGTACTCATAGCCTATGGAATAAGAGTACTTGGAAGAATAGGAATAACTGATTTATTTAGTTGTGTTAAAATCTAGATGTGGGAATTTAGAATAATTGCTAAAGATATGGTGGAAGCAGAATGGGGACAAGATAGGTCCCGTGCCAAGCTGAACTTGGGAGCCGTGGAAAACAGGGCTTGCACTGAACAAAAGAATTTGGTTGAGGTGTGGTCTGCAGATGCATAAACAGCCCAAAAAGTACACAAATCCATGAGTGTGATCAATCATCCCTGGGTTGCAGTCATTCAACCCAGCTGTAGCTGTAGCTTTTTGGTCTGTAAGGCTCATGCAATATATACATCAGAAGATGACTAAGAAGCTTATTGCAGCCTTTCAGTACTTAAAGGGGGGTTATAAGAAAGATGGAGACAAACTTTTTAGCAGGGCCTGTTGCGACAGGACAAGGGAGTATGGTTTTAAACTAAAAGAGGGTAGATTTAGGCTAGATATAAGGAAGAAATTTTTTTACAATGAGTCTGGTGAAACACTGGAGTGGGTTGCTCAGAGAGGTGGTAGATGCCCCATCCCTGGAAACATTCAAGGTCAGATTGGACAGGACTCTGAGCAACCTGATCTAGTTGAAGATGTCCCTGCCCAAGGCAGGGGGGTTGGACTAGATGACCTTTAAACGTCCCTTCCAATCCAAACTATCCTATGATTCTATGATTCTATGAAATGCCTCAAAATCTAGGACTAACTTCTTGTCCCCAGCTTTCCATTGAAATAGGAAATGTTAGATATGACAGAAAAAAAAAAATCATTTTGAGATATTAATGATGTGAGTGGAAAGCAGATTTAAGGAGATGTTTTCCAGTATAAAGTCAATGCCAATGACACTAACTCTTGATTACTTAAGTTGCTTGATCCTTTTTCTATTCCATGAAGCTGAGGGCTTTCCCTTCTCTCAGACACTAAGATGGATACCTTTGAAGTTTTGAAGTTTCTTCATATTTTCAGTTGATTTTTTGTTTTCTTCTGGATTTCGCTTTAGCAGAAGAAAAGAAATATTATGTTTCATATGCTGTGTACAAAATGATGGTTGCATTTATGCAACATGCTTTAGATGCCTAATAATTTTACTACATCTGTAAAGATAAATGACATATTTAGAAATCAAGCTGCAGATGTGTTTATGTGAATGCCACACCATTCATTTTCTTTTGAAGACTATCAGCCACTGAGGTAAAGAGAAGCTGAAAAATTCTGCAGTGCACTATGTATGCATCTATGAGAACTTACAGAAAATGTCATAACATCTTATCTAGTGTAGTTAGCAAATGAATCAATAATGAAAAAGTCAGCATTCTTTTTTCTGCACAGAGCATATAATTCAACACAATATTATTCTAAAATCTAAGCAAGTTTTAATTGTCAGCAAATTATATAAAATAAAACTAATTCTCTGGACTGGTAAAGAGAATATATGGATTTTCTTAATGAATGGAAAACACATCTTTTTTTTTTTTTTATCCTTACTTAAATATATATTTTAAATTCTTCATAAATCAACAGTTTTTAATACAGAGGTTGTATTCTTCTTAATTTCAGCTGCACAGGATGCTTGACCAGCCACAGTTCAGTCCATATACAAAAATTAAGACAGGCACTAGGGAAGCAAACAGTTTATACTTTCAGTCAATTTGATACTCGCTTATTTAAGTTATCACAAAGCAGCTAATACGTAGTAACCAGTGTCTTCTTGGCCCACAACAAATGCAAAATACTGTATACTTAGTTTAACCGCTTTTCCTTCAAAAAAATCAGAAATACAACTCTTTTATTTCACAGAAGGATGAAGTTTGAAAAAAAACCCCTAAAAACCATAAGACGTCCTTGGAGTTAAGAGTATCAAATATAATCCTGTCTGAAAAATGCAAACATGATATTTAGGAAATAAAAACCTAAAATGGAGAGAAAAATTTGGAGATAAATGGGAAAGTTTTCATTGCTTGTGATGAATACTGAATCCTGATAAAAATTCAGGAAATTGATCTATTCTGGCACGGAATTTAACATGAGAATCACTGCAGCCTTTTGTGCATCATTGCGAAGCAGAGGAAATACCATAGGCTAACTGACAGTCCTAGGTGGAGTGTTTATTTCCATAAGATCTTTTCCCCTCGGTATATCTGTAAATCCTAAGAAACTTTTAGCTTGTTTAGGTTGACCTATCATTGGCTACACAAGATTTACATAAAACAACATTGTTGGAAAGACTATGAAATAGAATAGATATGTATGTGTAGAGCTGTGATCTTCAGTTCAAATTGGATAAATAAGCGATCGTTTTTCCAGCACAGCAATTTTGCTTCTTGAATGGTGACACTATTATTTTTTATATAATTTTATATAACAGTTGTTATACATTCCTAACTGCAGAATGCATACTCACACACACTTGGATGTCATGCCAAGATGGCCACCATTTAAGTTAGGGAACACCAACAGATAAACAGGAAGCATATGTATTTTCTTGTTATACCTTTATAAATTGCAACTTTTTACAAGCCTGTTCTTCACAGCATAATATAAAAAACTGCAATGACTGTACATATCATTATAGGATTTTCACACTTTGAATTCAAGCCCTTTAAAATATATAAATATATTTCTGCATGTCTTTAAAATACCCCAAAATAGCATTTTATAAGTAACTTTTTTCAGAGAAATTGAAAGTAAAGTGCACAGTATAACAAGGAAGTGCAGTAAGAAATATAGTATATATTATAAAATACTTAAAGCAATTTGGAATATTTGAATTCAGTAAAGCTTTGTAGTTTTGTTTTTGATCTCTGGAAATACATCAAAATGAAAAATTACATTGGTATCTTATGTTTTCATTGCCTGGGCTATGCTCTTTTCATCTATGACAGCAGGATAAAATAGGTAAAAAGTAGATTTTGATGGGGTTTGCTTTTGTTTTTTATTTTGGTATGTAAAAGAGGTATTTTTATCTTCCTAGTATGTATTCTATTTTTTATTAGTACAGCTGAGATATATGGCTAAAGTAATCAAACCTTCTTAAGTACAGATATTAAAAGTGGCTTGAATTTTTCAGACTGCTAAACTCTGATGTCAGGCTTGCCTAAATGTCTCATTCTGCAAGCCTGTGAGTGAGAAGTTAACTTTCAACAATACATCTGAGACCAAGCTTAATGAGTAAAGCCGTCAGTAGTCTACAGACAGAGTTTCACAAGTGGAATGTTCTGTTGATTCATTTGTCTTATTTCCTTCTTTTTATGCACTCTATATTTTCAATCAGTCACTACTGAGGGTGAACAATTTTATCATGAAGACAGGACAGTACAACATGCAACACTTTAAGTCTAGATTGTCTCAATATGTTGAAAAAAAGAGGCACAAAACTTTAACAATATGAATTATAATGATAATATTTTAATACACAAAAGGTTTCTGAAGACAAGGAAAGACATTCTGTATATTCAAGGTGTATAAGCACTATTATTATGCCATTTGAGGAAAGAGGACCTGGATTATTTTACAAGTTAGATGTATTTTTACCCTGTTTTAAGCACATTGCTCTAGAACAAACAAAAGCTACTCAAGAAATACTGCTACACATTTTTTAGCACTTCTGATTTTATTCAAAAGTCTTCCTTTTACGTTATTCTTATCAAATATAGGATTAAGATAACAGCTATTATTACTGGGGTTTGTTTGTTTGTTTGTTTGTTTTGGGTTGATGGGATTTTTTTCATCCTGAATGGTCCTATAAACTCTACAGGACTTTGTGAATTCTCACTATGCTTTGAATGTCGTGAATAGACACCAAAGTCTAGTGTTAAGATATTAGTATTTACTAGGATATAATAAGATGGCTACTATTACTGTTACTGCTACTACTACTACCACCACTACCACCACTACCACCAGTTCTAATAGTGCTAATACCAACACTACCAGGCTACTAGCATAGCACAGTAAATACAATTTCCGTTCTTAGCAGCCCAAGAGAAGGAAGGGGGCTGTCGCTAAAATAGTATGAAAATAAGTGCACAGGGGCTCCAGATGGAAGAAAAGAGGAAGAAATCCTGACCATGGGTAGGACATTCCTCCCTTGGGGTGAAGGCCGGCGCTGCTGAGGGCTCTCCCTGCCCTCCCCTACCCTCCCCTCAACACCCTCCTGGGCCAGGGACAGCTCAGGCCTCAGGGACCATGGCAGACTGAGGCCCACACTGGGGAAAGGGATAGTCACCAGCAAGGGTGTGTGGCTGTTTTTGTATAAAAATGTGAACTGTAGAATTCTTGAGGCTTTTCTGTTTTAATTGGGTAATTTGGACTACTCAACTATTAAAATATTAGTTGGACTAGCCATAATTTCTTAGCTCCATGTGTATGGCACATTCACTTTTGCACATCACAAGCTTTTGAGCGTAACAATGGTGTTCCGGAGCTGAATGTAAAGCAGGGGAAGCAAAAGTCACTCGGACACCAGCAATTGTTAAACCAAGCTGAAACCTGCTCAGGCCAAGGCACATCCTGAAAACCTGTACTGCCAATGCAGAGCTTATGGCCTTCTACTAACAATAACAAAAATCAGAATTGCTGAACTAAAGTAAAACCAAAAGACAGTCCCTTCCCCAAAGAGTTTATTGTCTAAGAAAAGAAGAAACGACAGATGGATACAAACAGACAGACAGGAGACTAGCAGGTAAACAGTTAAACAGTCAAACTGTCCTGTTCAGTGGGGTAGTAAGTGGTCCCAGTGCATCCACCATAACAGGTGGGTGATGGAGGCTGGCATCATTAAAGGATTGGAGGCAAGAGGTGACATCTTAAAGGTCAATGTATTTAAAGAGTGTGGGTTTGTGAGAGGAAGATAAGTGTTGAAGGACCTTGTGTCCTGGTTCCGTCTGGGACAGAGATAACTTTCTTCCCAGTAGTTTGGGGGGTGTGCTGTGTTTTGGGTTTGGTATGAGAGGAGCATTGATGGCCCATTGATGCTTTGGTTGTTGCTGGGTGGTGCTTGCACTGGGGAGACTTTTGGTTTCTCTTTTCGGCCTCCCATGCCCTGCCACGTGCAGGGCAAGCTGGGGCGGGGGGGGGGCAGCGACAGGGGGGGGAGCAGAGCCAGGGGGGTGGACCCAGCTGGCCAATGGGGTATTCTATACCATGTGACATCATGCTCAGTATAAAAACCAGGGGTGTGGGGGGGGCTCGCCCCCTGTTCGTGACATGCGGTCGGTGGTCGGTGAGCAGTTGCATTGTGCATCGCCTGCTTTGTATATTCTGTTATTGTTGTTGTTCTCATTGTTATTGTTACTGTTCTACTTTCTTTTATTTCAATTATTAAACTGTTCTTATCTCAACCCGGGAGTTTTCCTACTTGTGCCCTCCCAATTCTCTCCCCCATCCCACTGGAGTTGGGGGTGAGCGAGCAGCTGTGTGGGGTTTATTTGCTGGCTGGGGTTAAACCACGGCACCTTGAGAGAGAAGCGAAGGAATTTGTTGGATGGGGCAGAAAGTGGTGAGTCAGGAATGCAAAGAGGAAGATGACATTATCAAAACAGCTGCTAAGTTTACAACAGAAGTCTGATTAAATAACAACAGGTTCAGCTTACATTTTTTTAAGGGATGGAAAAAAGGATATAGCAAAGTCTGATGTTAAACGATGCCCATCTAGATTAGAGTTTTATCAAAATGCATGTACTGTAGAGCCTGCTTCTTCCCGTTTTCCTGGAGAAACAAATGTCAGAGTTTGTTACATAAACAACCTGGATAAGAAAATCAACACAGAGGTTCAAGTCGAATAGTTAGGAGTCTTGCTCCCTATAGTGAGGAGAAAAATAAGGAGGCATGCTTGAGAGAAAGAACAGCATCTCTTGTTTAGTTATGTCAAAACTCATCTGATGGCAAAATATTTACTCAGAAACGTCAGAAAAGCAGGCCAGATTTCAGTTTTGAAGATCTATGTTTTCAGAAACAATTCTGAAATAGAGATATAACACAGATATAAATATGTGTGTTTGATGCTCATGTTAGTTGTAATAAGCTATAAAGAAGGAAAATAATGAAATGGATGGCATTTGGGACAAGGGGTTGTTTTTTTTTTGAGAGAAAGAATGGAGGAAGTAATGAGAAAAGAGAACCAGGCAAAGAGAGTGTTTAAATGAGGGCTTTGCTAGATTTTTAATCCCTTATATGTCTATTAGAGTAGTAGCCTGAAAAATGAGACACCTGAGTTCAGTTCCTGAGAGAATCTGAACTATTTCCAGCTCCCAGACTGTGGAAGAGAGCTCTTTTCTTATGCATGTTGATGGCCTCGTCTGTACAATGCTCAAGAAAGGAGTACACTTTTGTTTATTGTTAAAGTTAGGTCATGGTATCAAGAACTGCAAATTCCTTTTTCTTAGTTCTTCCTTTATTGTGTTGAACTGGTGTACCCTGAAGACCAAACTTCATACCTCCAATCAAAAGATTAAAAATGCACATTAAATTCCAAATGCACATACACATGAAATACTCTTCCTTTAGTATGCTATCATTTGATACTATAAACCATACATATGGTATATCATTTTTCTACGTGGGATGGCAGAAAAGTTTTTTCTCACCTTTACCTTCAAAGAAAAAGGGAAAGATGTCCATCTTGTACTAATAAGCAAAAGAAAGTGAAATAAATGTCTGTTTTATCCATTGTAGCTACTTGAATACACAGAATACAGACTATACAGAATAACAAATAAATATAATATTAAAATAATATTTGTACTTGTTCGCTATATTATTCCCCCCCAGTCATTGCCTGAAAATTACTCTTAGTAATGCCAGGAATAGTTAGTATTTTTGTCTGTACTTTCCCTTTTCCTGGTACATTATGATTACGTCTCACCAGTACCTAGTACTTTCAGTTCTGCACGCAATGTGAAACTAATTCTCAGTAGGGAGTATGCATCTATGAGAATACTAAGATACAAGGCTGGCTGGATTATTCATTGCAAACTACTTTCCTGACCAGTGATTCTGATCCTATTAATACAGTTGTTAGAAGCAAATTTTGCCAAATTGTTTTTCTGAAAAGGGTGCCAGCTGGTAGTTAGTTCAAGAATTATTCCTTTCTCTGTTTTTCTTAATAGATCTAAAGCAAAGCACATTAAAACAATGAACTGAAGTCAGATTTTTTTCACTGATATCACTGTAGTTTGGATCAGTAGTTGGCAACTTGTTTGTGGTTAGCCTATGTCCTCATGAGGCCAGCTTACCAAATGCTTTCACTTATTGAATATTCTTTCTGATCTTTTCTCAGGCACCCTGTTCCAAAAGGAAAAAAAAAAAAAAAGGATCAGGACAAGTTCTAGTACTCACAGCCCCATTGTTATTGAATTGTTTTATTAGACAGAATGTTCTTTTCTATCATTTCTTCACTGTATAGCAGGAGCTAATGCCATCATGTAAATATTTAAGGGTGAGATTTGGGGAATTGTTCCATAATGAAGTATTATGATTCAATTACAAAATCGGCAGATATGGCTACATTGCTAGATACGATACTTTCGTACAAATGTTTTATTTATTTCTCATTAAATGAATTCATTTATGGTTGTTGGGGTTTTAGTTTTGTGGTTTTAAATCACCAGGCGATTATTGTAACTGCCTGGGAAAACAAATCACAGAACTCATTTTTTCTTCATATCTAGATCTATTTGTACAGTCCTGTGTTTGAAAGAAGAATAATTTATTTCTGATCCCTGTACTGATCAGTAAATTCCCTTAAGCATCAAACGTCATTATCTGTATCTGAAAAGGTTTATCAGTATAGAAAATGTAGCTTTAAACCGAATAAATGCTTATGTTTTCAAAAGTAACCCTTGAATTTGTGTATATAACCTTACAGATCCTTCAGTATGATTTGCAAAGATCAAATAAATCCTCACTGAATATTAAATCTGGGCATTGCTCCAGGAAGCTTACTGATTCCTACATTTGTTCCCATATTGAGAACCATGTGTCAACAGCTCAGTCTCACTGCAGAGTCCTTCCTCTTCCTTGCAGTTTTGAACTCTGGTATCCACATAGCATAGCTATCCATTTTCAAGTTGATACAAAAAGGAAAAAGTTAACTGGAGTTTATAAGATGGCTTCTACCTTCAGAAAAAAAAGATTCTGAAAGAGTGGGGTAGGTTGACCCCAGATGGCAACTAGGTGCCCATAAAGCCACTCTAGCACTCCCCCTCCATCAACAGGACGGGGGGAAAATACAACAAAAAGCCAATGGGTCAATATAAGGACAGGGAGATCACTTACCAATTACCATCATGGGTAAACCAGACTTGACTTAGGGAAATTAATTTAATTTATTGCCAATTAAACACAGTAGGATAATGAGAAATAAGAACAAATCTAAAAACACCTTCTCCCCACCCCTCATTTATTCCCAGGCTCAACTTCACTCCTGACTCTTCTACCTCCTCCCCTCAAGCAGCGCAGGGGGATGGGGAATGGGGGTTGCAGTCAGTTCATAATGCTTTGTGTCTACCGCTCCTTCCTCCTCACATTCTTCCCCTGCTCCAATGTGGGGTCCCTCCCACAAAGACAGTCCTCCACAAACTTCTCTGACTTGAGTCCTTCCCACAGGCTACAGTTCTTCACAAACTACTCAGCATAGGTCCTTTCCACAGAGTGCAGTCCTTCAGGAACAGACTGCTCCTGTGTGGGTCTCCCACAGGGTCACAGGTCCTGCCAGGACCCTGCTCCGATGTCGGTCCTCCATAGGCTGCAGCCTTATAAAAAAGTTTTATTAAAAGACAGGGCAAGAAAACATAATTATTTCAAGTTGGAACATTACAGTTATATGAAAGTGTTTATGTACTTCCAGTAGTAGCAATAGTAGGACACTAGATACAGTGGTGCAGATGGTCCCTCACAGTGTATGTTACCAGGTACATTTGTAGAGAAATTTTAGCTTTAATTGTAAACATATTTAGGTATGTACCTCAAAATGGTACTGCCTTAACAGCCAAAAAAACTGTCTGGACTGCCGAGCCCAGAGAGTTGTGGTGAACGGGGTTCAATCCAATTGGCAGCCGGTCACAACCGGG
>NW_009211109.1:11427-18299 GCF_000690835.1 Fulmarus glacialis
ACAAGAAGGACATTGAGGTGCTGGAGCACGTCCAGAGAAGAGCAACAAAGCTGATGAAGGGTTTGGAGAACAAGTCTTATGAGGAGTGGCTGAGGGAACTGGGGCTGTTTAGCCTGGAGAAGAGGAGGCTGAGGGGAGACCTCATCGCGCTCTACAACTACCTGAAAGGAGGTTGTAGCGAGGTGGGGGTTGGTCTCTTCTCCCAAGTAACAACTGATAGGATAAGAGGAAATGGCCTCAAGTTGCGCCAACAGAGGTTTCGATTGGACATTAGGAAAAATTTCTTTACTGAAAGAGTGGTCAGGCCTTGGAACAGGCTGCCTAGGGAAGTGGTTGTCTCCATCCCTGGAAGTATTTAAAAGACATGTAGATGAGGCACTTAGGAACATGGTTTAATGAGCAAGGTGGTGTTGAGTTGATGGTTGGACTCGATGATCTTAGAGGTCTTTTCCAACCTTAATGATTCTATGATTCTAAAATCATTATCCTATGTGTACTTTCTGATGACAGGTAGGAATATGCTGTATCCTTTCCTCTAGTGTGTAAAGTGAGGAGTTTCTATTTGTTATCTGGCCAGCCATTTTCACAAACAAAACAGAACAAAAAAATTGAACTTCTCCAAGACCTCAGAAAATGTAATATCTGTAAAGGTTATTTTTTCACATTTAGTTGTAAATGACCATTTGGTTTAAAAGTTATTTGGAAGACCATAAAGATGCATTGACAGGCTGGACCACTGGGACTCAACAGTTAACATGGCAGTTTGTAATTTGCAGTTTTGGGCTGTTCCAGTACAAAACAGATATTGACATATTGGAGCAACTTTAGCAGAAACCACCAAGACAGTTGGAGGCTGGAGCACTTGCCCTGTGAGGAGATGCTGACGGAGCAGGTCTTGCTCATACTGGAAAAGACACAGCTTTGGGAGGAAATTGTAAAGCTGCCTGACAACACAGATGGAGCCAAACTCTTTTCAGAGGTGTGTAACGACTAGATGAGAATCAAGAGACACAAGTTGCAAAACTGGAAATTTATAGTATTTAACTGGATTTTTTTTTCACTGTGATGGTAATCAAACACTGGAATAGCTTGCCTGCAGAGGCTGTGGAGTCCCATCCTCCAAAACTGAGCTGGACGAGGCCTTGAACAGCCTGCTCTGGCTTGGCCCTGCTTCCAGGGAAGGATTGAACCACACAGCTTCCTGCCTAAGTTACTCTATGGTTTTAACCTAATTCCTTTTCCATTAGAAAATAACTTTAAAATAATGGTTAAATACAATGCTAATTGTTTTGTTTTGTTTTGTTTTGCTATCTCCAACTCTGCATTACTAACAGCCAGAGAAGCACTTTCAAGTCCCAATGTTGGCACCACGGTTATAAAGACGGTTGTAACTGCTTTTGTATCTATTATGGCATCTGTGGATTTATAGGACACCTAGAAAAGTACATTATCTGTGTTGCTATGTAGGAAGTTATGTGAGCTAAGACATAATGATACTTCTTTGAAAACCAAATCTAATTTATGAGGGAAGAAAGTGCCAGTTTTTCTGCATCTTTTTTTCATTCTGAAGTACTTTTCTCTGCCACTTAGTTCAACAGAAATGTGACACCTAATGTGCAGGAAAGGAAGACTAAATTATGGAAAACCTTGACCTATTTTCTTGGAGGAATTTTAACATAGCTATTCTTTTAATGGCTTCTTATCAAAAGGCAGTATTCTTTCTCAAATGGCACTTGGTACAAAATTCAATTTGATGCTGCAATTTTTCATGGGTATTTTTGCATTTGAATTTTGAAATTTAATTTATGGCTATTTTGTCACAAAATTTCCAAAAGTCACTCTTGTTAATACCATATGTTACATCTGTGCTCTCTATTGAGAACAACAACAAAAAAAAAACCCTGCAAAAATTATGATTAATTTTATTTTTCCTTAGAGAAAATGCTTTAGCACTTATTTTCTTCCTTTTTTTCACTGTTGAGGAAGTTTCTTATCAGTCCTTCTTTTCAATACATTGTAATGTATGTACAGTGAAAATCTGAGTGATTAAAAAAGTGAATATAGTTTTTCTAAAAAAAAAAAAAAAAATTTCAAAGATGAGGTAGCTGAAGAGCTAGCAGCTTTAACTCAAAGACTAACAAAATAATATAGCAGCTGCACCTGAAATTATGAATTGTCAAATCAGAACATCCCATTCCATTATGTCTTTCATTTTTTAATGTGTTTCAAGGTTTCTCAGGGTTCTTGTTAACACTAACATAGTTCTATACCATAAGCATTTTGATTTAAAATAGTCAGTACCTCAGTCTTCCTTTATTGCTAACAAGGAAAAGTAGGTAGGTTCCCACTGGTCAGATGTGAACATGTACTTTAAGATGAGAACAATCAAAAATGGCATTATCACTTTCTGTCCATTGTCTGCAAAGGATTAGCTCAAATGTAAATATGTGTAAAGAATAAGCCCATATTTGGTCAGATGACCAAATGTTATGTCTGAATAAAAATTAAAATTTCAAGACATTTAGTAGATCTCCTTCCTTGCTGGATCAGAAACAAATAGCTTATGAGTCACCTCAACCCAAAATCCCAAATCAAACCGCTTCCTAGTTTTGAATGTAGCTATTATAAAAACTACAATTCAGGTTTTCAGGTAATGTTAACTAGAAGTTTTTCACATCTCTCATCAGGTATTCACTGACCCAAAACTTTGTTCTAGGTTAAGCTGAATAGCTCTCTAAACCCTGCTAATCATATTAAATTCTCCACTGACTGATGAGAGCTTAGATAACTAGTTTTTTGTGTGGACACCTTGTTATGCAAACTGGATCCCACCCATAAGCCTTTACTTAGCAAATGCCTTTGTGAAGAAGTTCCTTATGTGTTACCAAAGTGTAAGAGAAATAAAAAAAGCTTTGTGGAATTTGCCATAGCTGAATGTGGCATATTTAATCAATCTTTCACATTAGTTGTGTCTGTGCCCATTTATTAGCTTTATCTATTCTTAATCTTATGAGTAGATTAAATTCTGGTGCCTGTGTCTTTCCCTCCTTTCTGTCTATGGTGAGAAAAACTTTTTAATGACATCTTTTTCAAATCTTCCATGACTGTTCTTCATCTGAGTTTTTCTTTGTATCTTGTGATTTGGAAAAGAAATGGCTATCTATCTTACAGTATGCTCTAAAGCCTTGGTTACTGTAAGTATCTAGGTTTAGGTTTTTTTATGTTCAGCATCTGATTTCAGCTTTATCCATAGCCGGGGAGCAGAATCTTTCAGTTGATAGCTGTCTTGTTCATCTCAACCCTACATATCACTGTTAACTGGAAAAAAGGAAAAAAAAAAAGAAGAAGCAGGAATCTGACTATACTCTCTATCTCTGACTACACAACAAATAAATTGATGTCAGTGGAATTCTTCTTGCACAGCTGATGATTAATTCTTTCCTTGCATGCTTGTAAGTGATTCATTTCTGAGTTCTCAAGTATACTCCGATCCAATATTGATGTTTCTGGCCTAATTTTCTAAATAATTATTTAATTTTTACTTAACCCTCCGAATTTATTTCTGCCATTTTCTTCCTCACATTCTTTTTCCACTTGCTCATTCGGAAAGATGTTCTCAGTTTTGATGTTCGGGGTCAAGGCCCCCTCTTAACTGAGTCATTCCTTTTAGATTGATAGCATATCACCACTTATATGTTATCTGTCAGTATTTTAATGAGAAGAATTTTATAGGTTAAAGTTGGGACACAGTCTAATTTCTTAAATAAGAGGGGCACATCATCCTTTAACAGGAGATGTCTTACTGAGCTGAAAGACTAATTAAAAGTTTCTGTTAGGAATTGTGACAAGTGTTCTTTGCAGCATAGATGCAATTAATACATAAACCCATTACTTGCCCCTAAGAAAATATTTTAGTGCAACACCAATCTCTTTTTCTTTAATTGGCTTCTTCAGCAATTCCCTTTCATTTATAAAAACATATAGAAATTTATTAGATATTTTGTGTGTCACCTCTGGGTTCTGACCTACATACATTTTCAGGGAAGCTCTTAAAAATTTGACTAGGACGTCTACTAATGTTGCTATTGGAATAGTTCCCAGGATGACTCTTGACTGGCAGTTCTGGGTGCTATAACAATAGCAGTAAGTTTTCCTTCTGCAAAATAACTGCTACTTGATACTCTGTTCGTTACACAGTATTGCATTATCTGAGTTTGTTGAATTATATTTAATTAAATCCTTTAGTAGACTCTGGATTTGATGATGTGGTTAAACATAACCCTATGTTGAATGGTCCTCCAAATCTCTTTTTTTTATTGCTCTTGGAACATTGTACTCCCAGTGCTTTTTTCTTCAGTGATGTTAAGATTGAAAGGAGTGGGAGAAGGGATGCCTCTTCCATTTGACTTTATGGTGTGGCAAGAGGGGAACTCACTTAGTGAAGATCTTAATGTGTAACTAGCTGCTAAGCAGTTTTACTTTGAATCCATCTCTACATTTTCTTCAACAATCAAACATCAGCTAATACAAAGTACTCTTTCAACAGTTTCCATCACTTGATAAAATTGTCCTACAGATTATTAATTCTGGCCTGTCTTTTATGGATCCTGTGCCTCTGTTACATGGTGTTTCTGATAAGACAAACTTGTGATAACTTGTGATAAGACAAACTTTTTGGACAGTAAAAATGTCAAAGGGAAAATACCTGTCTAGACACCATCCTGGAGAAGGTATGGGGATTTTGGTTATCAGCTGCTGAACAGAGATTCTTCTGGTTTTCATGGACTCATTTGTCTTCTACAAATATGTATATATCTGTTTGTTTTCAATGTGTTCTCAGTTAATATTTAAGGACAATACAAGAGGTAAGTGTATAGTGTGAGATAAGGAGTTTGCCTCTGCTGTCCCAGTGTAAATTCAGTATGCCATTCATACTTAAGCTCATTGAAAGGAAAACAAACGAGTTCCTTATGTAGAGTCTTGGAGCTGAGTAACTCATGAGATTTGTCTGTTAATACTTTTGATTCTGGCTTGCAAAGTAATCATGTAACTGTCTTTACCATTCGGCATGTGAAACTATGTCTACTTCATTTAAAATGCTAATATGCTTTAGTTTTCTGTTGCAAGTGCAGTTTCAAATTCAGAGGCAATGGGGAGAGAAATAATGTAGAAAAGACTGTAGGTAACTGTTAGTCCCGGTTTCGGCTGGGATAGGGTTAAATTTCTTCCTAGTGCTGTGTTTTGGATTTAGTATGAGGAGAACGTTGATAACACACTGATGTTTTCAGTTGTTGCTAAGTGCCCTCCTAGTCCAAGGACAGCTCCCATGCCCTACTGACTGAGCTAGGTACACAAGATGGGAGGGAACATAATCAGGACAGCCAGCCCAGCTGGCCAACGGGGTATTCCCTGTGGCGTCATGCTCAGTATATGAATGGTAGGCGTGATCCAGGAAGTACCGATCGCTACCTGGTTATCGGTCAGCGCGGGTGGTGAGCAATTGCATTGTGCATCTCATTTTGTATATTCTATTGTTATTGTTATTATTTTCTCTTTTCTGTTCTATTAAACTATCTTTATCCCAGCCCACGAGTTTTTCTCACTCTCACCCTTCCAATTCTCTCCCCGTCCCACTGGGGGCAGGGGGAGTGAACGAGCAGCTGCGTGGTGTTTGTCTGCCTGCCAGGTTAAACCACAGCACTGTTTAACTCTGATATGTTGCGATCTGATAATTCATTATCTAAAATATTTATGTTAAATAAAATTTCATCTTAAGAATTCAGGTTTTCTTTTCCACTACTGTTAGATACAAGCTGGCAATATGGGCCCAATACATCTTTCTTTTACCTTTAGTTTATTTTTTGTTGGTTTTTATTTGGTTTTGAAAATATTTTTTGTTCCCCCAGGGATTTATAGGACTAGTAGCGATACTAGTGTTTGATATTAAAATTTAGATATCCATATATACCGTCCTTTGAGGAATGTCATAATGTTATGCAATTTGTCTTGAAACAATTAGACAGATTAGAAGCAGTCTCAGTGTTTTTCACTTTCTTTTCAACCCACTTCCTTTCTGTTTAACATTATTAATTCTTTCAAGGTGGTGAGAACTAGCCATATCTTTAAAGTAATTTGATTATTTTATTCTTGAAACAGTCTTATTCCTTATTAGTACTTTTAAACTCTTTCTTGAACCTAGTATAGAAAGGTTAAATCATTGCATCATTAATATTTAAGGCAGACTAAATGGAAGGAGATGCTTATAAAGTCCAGACATCTTTGTCACTGATATAATAGTACAAAGAGACAATTTTCTTCATAAGAACAGGAAGATAGTTCTGTCTGTTCCATGTTGGATCATTTATCTCTGTTACATTGATGAATTCATTGTGGTGACAATACTTTGTCTGAATAATGAAAAGCTGGATAAGATAGCCTGATGGTCAAGATGGAATACTGAAATTTTCTCCCAATTACAGGAAAGCTTATTTTTAAGATTCACTGTTCGGGTAATCCATCTCATTTTTCTCTCTGTTTCTTTCTTTCTCTCTGCACATTCTGGCTTTTTCACCACGCTTCTAGAGAATCCATTATCATAATGTTTATAGCCATTGGTTTACTATTTTGTTAAACAACAGCTCTCCCCACACTCATGAACTAGTAGTTTTACCTATGCTATCAGAAATGTGATTCCCTTCTGAGGGGGACGGAGGGCCCAATACGCCGGCCAGACCCATTCCACAGGGAAGTCTGCTGCCTGCCTGGGGCCCAGGTTAAGGACATTACTAGGAAACTCCCTAGTCTGGTACAGCCCTCCGATTACTACCTGCTATGGGTCATACGGGCTGGCAGTGAAGAGGTTGCAGAGAGAA
>NW_009211110.1:0-10967 GCF_000690835.1 Fulmarus glacialis
ATTATCATAATAAAATAATATAAAGAAAATAATTACACGCTACTCTCATTACATAGAGAGAAGAGTACAGGCATAGTTACGGTACAGCAGCTAGCATATTCCTTTGTATCTTTTTTTTTGCTATAGAGAATATATTATTGTGCATTAGGTTAAGACACCCTCAGACTTCAATGTCATTATTGTGATTCTCAAAATTCTGTTCCTTTTCCATTTAAAGTTGAGTCAGCTTTCAACATAAAAGTTCCACATCTGGGGAATCACAGATAGTTATGAGTCTTGACAGGGGCAAACTCAGCATTTATCTAGCAGGTAAGTCAAATCAAGGTCTTTGGGCTTGACTTTCTTTTATTTTCTTGGCTTTCTTTCATTTTCTTGGCTTGCTTTCTCCCCTTGCAGACACAATTACTGCTCAAGTGATCTGTTTGTAGAGAAAGTATTAGCAGGCCTCTAATTAGCAGGTTCTTCTTTTTATCACAGGCTTTATCAGAATTATTTTTTATCTCTTAAGTTAATGCTTAAGATTCTAGGTTCACAAACCAAGTGTCATTTTTAGTTCAAGATTTATAGACATAGAAAACTCCAAGAAAATTCAGTTAAACCTAGCCTGCTATTATAGGGAAACCATTAATCCTTATCCTGAAATTACTGTTTGAGAGGAATTTAAAGTTACTGTATACCCAACCTTAAGATCTTTGTCCACATCAATATTTTTTTTCAGTGAGACCTGTCTCAAGTTTTAGATTTTTCAATTAAAAGGTACACCAGTAGGAGTTTTCTTATAATTGTACTAGTGATAAGCATAAAAATTTGGATTCAGCTGTGATGCACTTCTATGTATTCTGCATAAAGCTAGTCATTATATCACAAGTGGTTTTAAACCTGAAGTTTTACAGTCAACAGAAAATTTATAGTCTTTATGTCAAAACAATGTCAGAAGAAAAAATTAGTCACTCTACAGAGGCAGTAAACTACTTCTTAGTCGTTAAAATTCCCAAATGCCATCAACTTGGCATTCAGTAAGTTTAAGCTGTATGTTTTACAAATATGCATGAGATTTGCATGAGATGTGGTAGAAGATGACTATAGTATAATATGGCACTGTTGACACATAGGGACTTCTACTCATGAAAAATCTGTTTTGGTTTGATAGTAGTCACAGCTCTAGCACTTATTAGTTGGTGGGGGTCCCTCACACTACATAATACTATATTTCCTGTTCTGGTGTATGGGGGTTGTAGTATTGGTGCTGGTATGCGTACCACCGCTTTCATTTGTGTTTAGCTCAAGAAGAAAGTAATTCAGATGTTACTGAAGTAAGCCTCAGTAAAACTCAAGTGGGGTAGGATCCCACAGTCAGCAATGTAAGAGCTACTCCTGGTCAATATCAAATACTGTTATGAATCAAATTTTGCCCTAATTTTTTATAATATTTAACAATACCAATGACTTTAGGTCAAATTCTGTCATCCTTTTCTGTTTTCCTGCAGCCTTTCTCGCATACATTTTAGTTCTGATCTATGCATTCTACCTCACAGCTTGAACAACCAATTTACAACTGTTTTCTTATGATTCATCTATAAAGAAGAGAAGCCAAATACAACCAGCATTTGAAATAAACAGCCCTGTAGCTTCACCTCTAACAGTCTCTGGTGGATAAATCCTCCATAGCTTGAAAGAATAAATTAAGTTACAAAAAGCTCTTTAAGAGTTTACTTTTGCCATTGACTGACAGGCACACAACACCTCTAATCTTGCAAATTTATCTTATATGTCTACAAAATACTTTAGTCTGGATGATAGTTGCAAAGAGGATATGGGTCAAAAAATTCAAAGAGAAAATTGATTAAAAAAGAATCTTAAAATTGTCATTGAAAATACTGCCAGGGAAACTTGAAGGGAAACAAATCAAACAAAATGAAAACAAAACAGAACAAAACAAAACAGAGAAGCAGGGAGTAAAATGCAGAAGTACTTTTCTGCTTTGAAAATATGTCTGTGGAAACAGGTCACAGTATTGAGCTAGAAACAAATACTGATTGCTTCAGCTGTGGTTCTGTTTTTTTAATATAGCTTTGTAAAAGTGGCAAAAATTAGCCTAGCCACCTCCAGAAATGGGAGAAACAATGTGAAAGAATTTAGAGGGGGGGGTGGGGAGGGAAGGAAGACAAAGCAATGAAATCTAATCAGACCTTCTTGCACTGGAGCTAGATTAAGCCCATATTTTGGTTTTGTGATGGTGCCAAATTCTGAAAAGGACCAGTTAAGCATGATTTCCTGCTGGATTTGATGTTGCTTTGTTTCTAGGTAATACCAGGCAATTCACCCTTTGAAGAAACTCTCCTAGCAAACATGTCCATTTTGGAAAATTCATACTCTGCTATTGTTCTGCTGCTATGTCAGAGTTGTAACACTAAATTTAAAAAAGAAAGAGAGAAACAAGGGGCAGAAACATCTGAGACAGCTTCTGTGACTACTGAAAGAAACAAAAATTCCCTTAGAAGTGGAATGAGGGCTCTGAGGAGTTAGAATCGCTACTTCATGTTAAGAATTGTTAAAGTATGACCAGGGAAGAAGTCATAGGTATGACTGTCTCTTCATGATCCTGGGTCTGTTGAAAAGATACTAAACTATTCTTTAATTTTTGTTTTTCTCCCTTGGAAGAGATAATACTTTATTCAGCTTTCTTTTACACTCTGACAGGGGAGGCCAAATAGGCTGAGATATTTGTTTAATCTAAGATTTTGACTTCAGAATATTGTATAGCTCTGGTCCCAGTCACAGTATTTGGCAGAATTCGTTTGAAATTATGTCATATCATCAAAGAAGATGAGCATCAGGCATCTCCTTACAAATGCATGGAACATTTCTTTGCTTCATGGAAAATAAGGTTATACAATATTTCTCTAGCCATAGTCAGACCCTAAATGTTAGGCATAAAAGGAAGAAAAAAAAATCATTAGACAACAAATATAAACATAGTTTTAGCTACAGATGATGGCTCCAAATATGTCTCATTACTACAACTGTAATACCATTGAAGAAAGCAAGAGATTTATCTTTAAGCAGTACACAATACCACTGATTAAAATGAGAAAAAGAATATCAAGTGTCTTCTGAACAGAAGCCAGTGGGTTTTCTCAGAATAAGAAAATGAAGAAATAGTGACTGTACTTTTTTAGTAAATCCTTTCTCTAATGAAGAGAAAACAAACAGTAGGCTCACTAGGCTCCTTATTGTTAAAATACTGGGCTAAATTCACTGGTAAAGAATGTGGTCACAAATCTAATAACCTTGTCTTTACACTTGTTTATGAGAATTTCACATTTGTTATATTCACACATCTTACAGTGACCTTTAGTTAGAAACAGTTATGCTTGTGTCTTCTGATGGTAGATAGTACAGATTAATCTACATGCTAACGCTTTTGGACTGCTGAAAAGAGATGACGATGAGGAAAACAAAACAAAACAAAACAAAAAAACACCAAAAAGCAGCAGATTGGTTTGACCCTGCTCCTACAGTAATGGAAACCTGTAATACTATTGAAGTTCCTGGGATCTCACCTTTATGATGCTATATTAACTATGTGGGTAGTGTGGTTGAGAGAAGAAGAATAGTCCTCTAGCTAGGTTACAAACCTAACATAATTCTGTTTCATGTTAAGATATTTTTTAGAAAATATTGAAAATAAGATACCCCTTATTCAGAGATATGTGCATTGTCAGTTCTACACTGTTTGCTTGTTGTACCAAGAAAATGCAGCTGTCCCAAAAAGACAGGATGTCAACAGGCAAAATTAGTGAAAGTCAGCCCAGAATACCCTATCTTCTTTCTCCACTGGCATGTATTCTAAAAACTGTAGTAAAAGCTCTGAGTTCAGTACATTGATTTTAACAGATGTTTCCTAGTCAGCCTCAGGGACACTTAGTTTCTACCACAGACAGTTTAACTCACCTTCCTTTTGATACTGGTAGGAATCTACTGTAGGACTATCCTAGGGCTTAGCAACTGAAAGGTACAAAACATAAATCTTTCGTCTCTAGAATGGAATCCTTAAATTTACTAAGTTCAAAGAATTTAGATATTTGTAACAACTGTTTTAGCATCTTGAAGGTTTTCAATATTCTTTGTTTTGATTATATTTACATTCTGTGCAATTCCTATTTTCCCAATGCGTGGAGGTGCGTTGGTTTGGCTGAAGTTGCATAAAAGGCTCAGTCGTCTGAGCTTTAACCTATGAATTTATTATCTGCCTTGTTCCTTTTGACACCTCTGGTTTTTGTAGCCCAGTGATAGAGGAAAACAGTACTGCAATACAAAAGCACCACTTTCAACTGTATTTAAAGCTCACAGTCAAACTTTATTCGAGAAACATCATGATAATTGTGGAAATCTAGGCATGATATATGAGGGTTTTTTCTTTGTCTTTTGGCCATATTTTTTATTTATTGCTACACAGTGGCCCATTTTCAGTAGAACTGAACACCTGCAAAACTTCATTTAGCTTCTGACCTGGTGTCTGGGTCATGTGCTGGAGCACTGAAAGCATGTTTGAATCATGGTGGGTTGAGGTATGCCTAAACCTACTCAAGCTGTCTGTCTGGTAGGATATTATATAAAAGAAAACATCTCTACCCCTTGTGTTTTTAAATGAAAGAGGCCTAGATTCCTGGTTTTTCTTGGTTTGCTTTTGGTATCTCAGTGAAGTCTGTATATGCAGAGCGTTTTTAGAGCATTACTTGTCAACTGTGTCCCTAAGGACATTAAAATCTTGTCAGCCTATTTTCTAATTCCAGTGGGTCTTATTTGGAGAGTAAATAACCTGACTGCTCGGATCAGGAAAGATATATCTATTGCTACAAAAGCTCTGGAGGAAAATTTCAGATCAAAAAAGGAAGAACCTACTGAATTTAGGTAGCCATTTAACAGGTGTCTTTCCAATCACAAAAGCTGAACTGAAGTGGTTAAATGCAACCAAGTTTTTTCCTTCAATGGCCTAAATGTTTTTAGTGTAAAAACACTGTGAGGTTCCATTTTGGTCCCTCTGCATCCCTTCTGCAGCAAACAGAAATGAACATGTAAAACATCATCAACAACCCATTAAGACTGGATTATCATAACATCTGAGCATTATACTTACTTTAATTAATGTATCACCCATTTTCAGCACTACTGAAACTTTTCTGAATGTACAGTCAGGGCTTCTATGTCTAACAACATATTGAGAGCTTAGTACATTATACCTTTATGCTATTTTTAATGATAAATTTAAGAGGGAGCTGAGTGACATGTCAGATGTCAAACGCAGTTATAGTAACTAAACAGCTAAAACTTAATGCATAATTATCATAAACAGTTGTCATTGAACGGAACTCCGTGGAGCTGCCTTGATCTATGTCACCTGAAGTTCTACACTTTGAATGTTGTTTTTTAGCTGCTGTTGTGAAGTTACATAACTGGAAAAATAATTATATTCACTTGAGTTATCGTTCATTTCTTTAAAGGTGTCTTGTAATTAAATAATTGCCACTCTAAAGGTTTCTACAGCTATTTTTGAAGTTACTTATTTTTAGCTTTGGCAGTAGAGTTCATTAGCATAATATGAACACTTCCCCAGCTTTAATTAATTCATCATTATGACACGTCTATGAGGTAATGTCCTTGCTTGACACATCATGAGGATAAGGCCAAATTTGCAGCACTTACTTATTGTGACAAATATAAAACAACTGGAAAAAATGTTAGGATTGATAAAGTCAATAATTTTGAACAACTGAAAATTAAAATCTAACAAGTATTTCAATTTACTGACATTAATAGTCTCTGTAATTAAAATATCGTAGGGATTTTTTGGGTTTTGATTTTTTTTTTTTCCCCCAATTATTCTGTAAGCCTTATGCTTTTCAGAAGTCAACCAGTTAATCTTTTTACACACACAGGGTAGAGAAAAGTTTTATCCTATTTAAGAGACATTTTTTACTATTATATTAACACTATAACCCACATGACTTAAAATTAAAGGTATAAAAAATGGTGCGAGGCAAATCATGTTATTTCCTATGCATCCTATATATCACATTACGTTTTTGACTTTGGATAAGGTCAAGTAACTTTGAAAACTGTTATAAGACACTGCTATGCAATTTTACAATCTTTCTTATCATATTATGCAGTTATGTTTCTACTATGGAACATTTTTCCATAAAAATATAGTTAAACCCCTCAAAAAATAGCAAAGGGGATGTTTTCCTGTATGGTAATTTTGATTTACAGTCAGTAGGATTGTTAATTTTCATTAATATCAATTACACCTGAAAAGTTAACATATTCAGCAATTTTTATATAGTGTTAATCATTAATTCAACCCACACACTAAGTGTTGACTAATCAAATCACATCTTTCCAAAGGCATTGTATGAACTTGATCATGAAAATAGTTTTATAGACTTTCAAGACCTAACACTTTTAAAATGCGAAGCCTGATGAATGTTGCAGTTTGGCTCTGTTAGTGAAATCTGCTTCTGGTCAAAGCTAGAGAAGAGTGGTTGTCAGTACTATGATATCTGACAAATAAAAGCAGAATAGTATCTCTTAGCTACCAATCACCAACAGTAAAACCACACAAAAAAGTTACTATATGGCTATTTTCTCTCATGTCTGCTTTTAGAGAACATGTTACTGAAATTGTAGTACAGTATCAGTCCTAAAACTTGTTTAAGTTGTCTTAGATTTTATGAAAAACTCTAGAATGGTCTGAGGTTTTTGTCAGACAATCATTAAATGCTACACTAGCTGTTAAATTATCAGTATTTTAGAGGCTTTGAACAACAATAATTTTCTTTCAAAAGTTTCTCTCCTTAGAAAAAATCTAGTTTGCAATTTAGCTAGAGAGGTCAAGACAGAATAACTAGCAGGAGGTCCCTCTTGGCAGAAAACTTCTCTAGTTCATTTTTTGTGTGTACTAAGCAATACATATATAATGAATAATATATATATTGCATATACATATATATATGAAATTTCATCATGATGAAATGCAAGTTTATACAGGTAATTTTATTCTTATAAAGTTAGAAATATTTAAGTGCTTAGGAATTAGGCAGAAAAGTTGATTAGGTTCTTAATTTTGAGTTCTTTCAATTGCTTTTAAAATATTTTCTGTGGGTGTTTTTTTGTTTGTTTGTTTTTAAGATTTACTTATTATCCAAAGCAGTTCCCTGAAGAATCTAGCAAGATGTCAAATAACCTGCATAATTCTGTCCCTGTCCACCAGCACTGCTATGTTAGCTCAGGTTATAAAAATCAACTGCAAATGCAAATGGCTTAAAAACTCATTTAGCCAGAAAGGCAGGACAAGAATATTTCTGTCTTTATGAGACTTCATCTGCATTTACAATTTTGTATTAAACAAGCATCAGATAAAATACATAAAGAGCACAAGATGCTCAGGTCTCAGCTATTCTGGGTGAGTGCCCTAAGTACTAGTTTGTCAAGATGATACTGTTGTTGAGTGAATCTTGAATTCTATTGCGCATAGTAACAAAAGTAAAGGAAGTGTGGAGAAGATTGCTATTTGGAATAGCCTGCATCTCTTTTCTCTCACATGTTCATATTTGGTGCTAGATTCTTCCCTTCCAGAAGGCAGAATGTGTCCAGACCCATTTTCCTCAAAATACATTTATCAGTAGAAAACGAGTCATCCTTCTTTTTAGAATTTTCCAATGAGATATAAGTCCTCTAAAGTGGGCAGCTTGACAAACTAAACAAAGAATGTCCCAGCTTCTACAGGAGAATGGAAAACCTGCTACCCAAATACCTTCTGTGCTTAAAGTTATTTTCTTGTAGTGTGGCAGATGCGGGTTCAAACCCCTTGTTCCTGAGATGGACCTTGAATACAAGTCTTTCTCTTCCTGATGGATAAGCTATTATGCAAAAAAATGGACATCGCTTTGGGTTAAAATTAGACTGTTAAGCACCTAGAAACGTAGCTGTTAGCCATCCTAGATATCTCAAACAGGAGGTTAAGTGAGGTTAACTCATTTGCCAGCATTCTGCTGAAATGGCACAGTACATGCATAAATCCTTTCTTGGGTAGCTACAGCCTCTTTCCATAGAAAAATACCGAAAAGTCTAATAGTCATCCTCATCTTGTTTGGGAAACTAAAGGTTATTAGCTCAGTTCATGACATGATGTGACATGACATAGCAGAGTTGTAGGAGACCAACTGAAAGCTAACACCAAGGCTAACTTGTAACCCCCTGGACCAAAGAACTGTTTTCTCAGAAGGGGAAGATTATGATAGCAGATGAAACTCAATAAGGGAGCAGGGGGTGGAGATCCCCTGACCCTGTCCAAGGAATGTCTAAGCACTCGCAAGACTGGGGGATGGTGAATCCCAGGAAGGCTCTGGTGAGATAAAACAACTTCGGTAGAAGAAACATGCTAAGTCAGCCAAAAAAGGGAGTACCAAGATAAGCACTAAGAAAACAAAAACTGCCAGAAACAACTATTTGAACTACAGATGAACAATCCTAATTAGCCCACCAGCAGGGAAAGTCCCCTACCCAATAAAGCCCCTTCCCCACTGAATATGCGCAGTAAAAAGAAAGGTCACTGTGACTTTAAGTGAAGACGAGGCATACAAGAACCAATAGAAGAGAAACTCTCTGAGCTATGAAACTTCCACTGTAGCAGAGGGGCAGTTTGTAGTGAACGGCGGACATAAAAGGCACAAGATTAGCCAGGCCAGCTGCCGGTAACATATCCCGGAACCACAAACCACAAACTAGAGACTACCAGACATCACTGGACATCGCTGGAACCCAGGGTGGTTATATCTCTCTTTTCCATCATCTCAATCTCCTTTCCTTTTCTTCTTTCCTCCTTTTTAATTTTCTCTAATTGTCTAATAACTTAGGAGATAAGACCATTAAGACTAAACCCTTGACCACTTAGTCATTCGTTATTTGAAATCGATACAAAATTTAACTGGATTTATCAGTCGCTTGGTGTGGACTCGTCTAATAACTTAGGAGATAAGACCATTAAGACTAAACCCTTGACCACTTAGTCATTCGTTATTTGAAATCGATACAAAATTTAACTGGATTTATCAGTCGCTTGGTGTGGACTCCACCTTTATTTGTCCGCAGGGGATCGCGAAACCTAGTTGTAGCCTATCTCCTAACCCAGGGTTTGAGATTCAGGTTGCGACAATAGTATAAAAATGTTTACACATCTAAGACAGGACTCTGTCCTTTCTTGGCTAGATGATTGGTCATCTGCTATGTACCTGGTGTTTATGATCATGTTGATCTTACACTATTAAAAGCCTCGCAGAAGTCACTATCATTTCAGTCCAAGGTTACATTAGCATTTCAGCAGTGTATCACTTGATCTGATGCACCATCTGGGGAGAAATGTACTAATCTTTTTTTTTCTCTGTGTGCTAGTTATTGTGCCCTAGATCATCTAACACATTTTTGCTTTGTCTCTGAACATAGGATTTCAAAGGCACTTTTGATCTTGGTTAGACTCTAGTTAGCCCACAGGGGCAAAATGCCTGAAAACCCAGTTTGTAGATCAATTATTCCTTGATAGAGTATTAGTTGGCATCAAACACAATGTTTAAAGTTATGAGATTGACATTCTGTTTTTCATATTTTTAGCCTCTTAGAAATTTTTCCTTCTTTACATCAGACAGGAATAACTGATGCATAGGTAAATAGATAATGCTCTGTAGGCATTTATTACCCATTGCTGCTCTACTTCTGTACTTCTAGCATGAATCTTACTTCAATAAACAGACAGCTGTAATGCAGTTTAAGCTTCTAAGGAACAGATAAGCAAGAAAAAAGAATAATGAGTTAAAGAAAGATGTCTATTTTGGTTGTATGATCCTGAAGGACATTATTGTCTAAAAACTTTGCTTTGCACACTGACTCCCAGGGAAGTGTTTAAGAACACGGCATACATCTGAACAGTCTTTATTAGATGTGGTATCAGACTTCATTCATCTCACCACACTATTAGGTTTGAGTCTAAGTTGTTCACGCTGCCTGTACAGTTAAAGAAAGATGTCTATTTTGGTTGTATGATCCTGAAGGACATTATTGTCTAAAAACTTTGCTTTGCACACTGACTCCCAGGGAAGTGTTTAAGAACACGGCATACATCTGAACAGTCTTTATTAGATGTGGTATCAGACTTCATTCATCTCACCACACTATTAGGTTTGAGTCTAAGTTGTTCACGCTGCCTGTACAGCTGGTTCATCTTTTCCTTTTGTTTTTAAAGGAGTCATTCTCAAATTTTCAGGTAAATATATGAGTAAGTGCTTTATACAAGTAACACAAAGAAGACCCAGACTACAAGTTCCAAAGTCCCCAGACTTTCACAAAGACACCACGCAATAACCCTTTTATGTGGCTGTCATAACTTTGAGAGACCATACCTTTTTTATTGAATTATTTTTTTCCCCAAAAACACCAGAAATAAAAATTAGATCTTGTTAAAACTCCATTTGCAAATTAAAACAGCATTAATGGGAAAGTCAAGCCAGGTTATTTGTTACAGCAACATCAGCTCAGTAAGAACATGTGTCAATGACTGCTTTAGCTAACATTCAAACCTGGTAAAAAAATAGTTTAAAAAAGGCCAGAAAATTGCAAAAGACCAAATTTTTAGAATATATGCTATTTGATACTGAGACATCAAGCAGTTCATGTTGAGATAAGCAGGTTTTAAGGTCTATTATTACATTTTTCCAACCAGGCCAGGAGGCTTTTCTCAGAAAGTGTATTACAAATAGGATGATAATTGAATGGAGGGACCTGCAATAAGTTAATAAAATTTTCCACATTAAGCATGTCAAATACAAATGTAAAACCTCAGGGTAAACCATGGCTTGTGTTTCTTAACTTAACCATTTAAAATATCATAGAATCATAGAATCATAGAATCATAG
>NW_009211111.1:0-270 GCF_000690835.1 Fulmarus glacialis
AAGGTCCATTTCCCTGTGCCTTATGGCAGATCCTAACGTAAAAGCCAACGTTTTATGTGTAAACACCAAATGGTACCACGTAAAATGCCGAGCTGGCAGCTGCCTCCTCTCCACCTGTCGCTGCTGACACGTTTCCCACACCGATGGTAGCTTGACCCTGTGGTAAATGAGGTGAAAATACAGACTTTCATGCATTAATCCCGGCTGTTGTGCGCGACAAGGTTTAAAACAGAAGGAGCAAGGGCAAGGGGGGTCTCCGAGCGGCAGCGG
>NW_009211111.1:392-23943 GCF_000690835.1 Fulmarus glacialis
TCGCAAGGCTTTGCTTTCCACCACGCCGAGCAGGGCTCGTCCACCTTGACGCTGTGGCTGGGAGAAGGGCCCAGCAGGCTACCGGGGGATGCCACCCACCAGCTGGGAGTCGCAGGTTAGTTACAAAAGCGGTTGGACCCACGAAAAGCCTTTTGAACGAGCCCTTAGGACCAGGTTCAGTAGGAAATCGGCTGTTCCTGTGCACAACCAACGCATGGAAACCAGCTATTTACTGTTTGCGTAACTTTATAAAGTGAAGCGTGTCATTCGTAAATGCGCCTGTACAACTGTGCATGTTGGTAAAAACAGGCCAATAGAGAGAGAGATTTCTCAAAACGATTCCAGTTTGAGAAAATTGTAAACAGCTTAGGGAGAAGAAAACGTGGTCCTGAGGCTTTAAAATTTACCTCACAAATAGTGTTTTTAAACACCATTTTGAGAAACATATCTTGGCTTTCACCTTGCAGGTAAGAGAGGTAGGATTTCAAAGTTCGAGCAGTTTTTTAAAAGTAAAAAAGTAACTATAGACTTCCTAGAAAAAAATCATTTCTCTGCTCCCTGTCCTTACTGTAGATGCTTAATATATGCATCTGCCTAAACTATGCTCAAGTTAAGGTCTGTAAATGGGGCAAACTTGACCCAACAGGGATTGTTCAGGAGCTAGCACAACTGTTAGCCTAAACTACAACAGTCCAAAAGCTCCTCTAAACTCTGCCTAGAAGTCCACAGCCCAAACAAATACATTTTACAAACAAACAAACATCTGGACACCATACTTCAGCCCATCGAGATCTCCCACAACCACAGTTGGAAGGACTTGCTCTAAAAACTGTCGAAATTCCCAAGGAACCATAAGATGGTGTCCCGTTTTTTTTATACGGCGCAGTACAAGGCACTCATCATGAGTCAACCTGAACTCAGCTTCACCAAATTTGAATGGTTTTGCCCTCTCTCTCTCAGCAGTCTTCCACAGAATGCAATTACCTATCCCATCACTCAGTAACTCCTGTAATCTGGAGTAGTACCAGTACCCCTCGTGTACTGGTAAAGGCTATATAACACTTGGCAATTACTGCAGAGAGACAGCAAATCTCTCCCCTTACAAGCTTGACTAGTTTGTCCTTAGCTTGCAGGGACTTTAATTCTTCACCAAATGGTGTTAAGACCCATAAATAGCAATTTGAAAAATCTAGTTAGGAAGGACTCATAACAGCTGGATTATTCTATGTAGCAGCAGGTCAGGTGAAAGTGAGTTTTGGAAAAACGAAGCCTTCAGTTAGAACACAGTGCTACTGCTGTCGGCGGTGTGAGTTTCCAGTGACAAAGCCAGCAGAGGGCAGCGCAGAAGCTGAAGACAGGCTTGGATTTTTTCAATGGACATGTTAGAGCATGTTTTCCTGAGGTATGAAAACCTCACCATTAAAATATGTGGCATTAAACTCGAGTAAGAAAATGCATTCTCCTAGCAAAAGCACCGTGTTCCTCCTTACAGTTATAACTTGCATGTTTGAGGAAACATGATTAAGTGAAAGGGGATTTTTCTGAAGTAGGTTTTGCATAGCTGAAAGGGCTGTTTAAAAGAAAATCATGTAATAGATGTGTTGTGACCCTGATGTTATCAGGAAGGACTTACTATAAGAGAAATCGTAAGTTGAAAAACTTTCAAATAAACATTTGAAAATGCGAAAAATGCACTTTCAAAGCATAATTTGCTGTTGTACTTTGAGATAAAAACTTTGCACTCTGCAAGCAGGAAAAAACTTTGAGGAAAGAAAAAGTTTCATAAATGCAGGTATATGGATTTCATAATTTATTGCACAGATTTAAAAATTGCACAACATATAATGTATGTATTCTTTGCTACCACTTTTCAAACCTGTACATTTTTATGCGTTATTGGGAGTTTCTTTAAAAGAGGTAAAGACTTAAAGCATTCATGCAGGTAAACAAACAGATTTCTGTGTGTGAAATAATGATTGCAGTATTTTGTTTTTCCTCTGTTCCACTCTCAGTGGATCTGGAACACATTCCAAGGATACACTAAGCAGTGTGGATACCACCTGCAATATGTTTATTCCATTATCTTTCTACTTCAGGGGGAGAGCCTAGGTAGTGGAAAGGCTTCGTTCTATTCTTAATTAATTTTATTGAAATATTAAATTATTTAAATATGTGTGTTTATATTGTGTGTAATGTGCCAAACCCTAGACATTTTTATTTCCTGCGCAAAAAAATGTATTTTAGAAAAGAAAGAGAAGCAGTAAAGAGAAGCAAATCTGCTGATGAGAGTCTTCATCTCAAAACTGTGGCCAATCAGTTAAATACAGGACTTAGTCCCCTGAGCATCCTGAAAATAAAGAGCAGAGATGTTGAGAGTGGTTTGCTAGCCTGCAGGAGGCCAGCACAGGGAGCAGACAACAGGTAGCGAGCCTGCATTGCCAAGTAGACCAGCAGCTGGTTTTCGTCCTGTCTGGAGTTTCCCACACAGAGAACGCTGCGCAGCCAGGGCTAGTGCCTCAGCATCATCCAGCCAAGTGATGACAAAGGTGTGAATAAGCAAGGTCAGGTCATACTTTGCCAGACTAGATCAGAGTCGCCAAGCAGAGAGTAGCGAACGTTACTCATTGGGCTTGGCCATTATTGTTTAGAAATAGTGGAATATGTGATGCGTCTTCCAACTAACTTACTGCATCCGTTTGTAGGCGGCAGGATTTTCCAAATATGTAAAGGTACAGAAAAGCTTCTGGTGTATGAAATGATTAAGATGTTTTTGAAAAGCATTTCCAAAATTCTCCGCCTCCTAGGAGGAAGTGGTCTGCCATCCAGAAAGTGACGTGTTTGTAAATATGCCACGTAACAATGGCACAGGAAGACAAGTTGAGGAAGGAAAGTAAGAGGAGAGGAACAAAAGTAAAAGCCGTTCTCTTCTCCCTCACATAAGCCTTACAATACAGCTGTTTCTTGCATTGCTACCTACCTTAACCTAGTTATTGAAACGAAGCCATTGGAGCTGGAGAGAGAGAAGGGTCTCCGCACACTCATACACATGCATGATCATCAGCCTTGGCCAGTCCTTTTACTTAAGGAAATGTGTAAAATGAGCAGCTCATAAATATGAGACTGCACAGGAAGATGGAGTTAGATAGATTATGATGGTCCAAGGAATCAAAAGTGATTTAAAAGCAGTTCCCAGGTTGTTTTACAAAGTAATAGCTATTCCTGTCTGCTGATGTTTACAATGCAAGCAGTCATGCGTGCGCTCATTACGTGGATGACAAGTGCTTTTCAACTCTGAACATCTTTTCATACATGTTTGCATCAGTCATAAATAAAACAGGTAGAATGAAAATATTTTTCCCCTCCATTACTCATTGTCTGGAGTTGTCTAAGGGATTTTTCTTTTTTTTAAATCGTTTTCTTACCTATTTCCCAAAAGAGAACATTCAAAACAAAGCAGTGTTGTAATAGCGATTACTTGTTTTGGTTATAAGTGTAAACCTTTCCAGAAAGTCATCCTGGCATTGGATGATTTGAAGCTCCAGGTACCGCATTTGTAGCAAGAGGGAGAGTTTTTAAAACCACAGCTCAGAGCCGGCAGCCAAGCTCTGATCTCACCGATACTAACCAGGTGTGGCCCAGCGAGCTTCAGCAGCGGGGCTGTTGAGTTACTCTTGGGAAAATGAGACCAGACAGCAAATCCCAATAGTGTTTTTCCTTTCTTCTTGCTTTGGATTTAGGTACCGTCTAGCAGAGATTCTGGACATCTCGCAGAGAATTTCACTGCCAAAAATTACATTCACAGGCATCGATTTCTGGGGAAGAGAGGAGAGAAAACGTTCTTTCTGTTTGATTCAAGTTGCAGTTTCCTGTCTTCAGCAGTCCTCCTTGATCTTGGCAAACCATTTGGCTGAAGAATGTCTTTTCTAGAAAATAATCCCTGTAATCACAGCATGCATTGACATTTCTCCTGCTTTCCTTTTGTTCTCTCTTTTAATCAGTACAGTACTTGAACCTGGACATGGCTAAATATTTACAGGAGGAATGAAATCATGAAGTCACAAGCCACGGGGAGGCAGATGTGTGACTACCCTCTTAAAGCACGTCCTTTGACATATCTTGAAGGAAGATTGGTATTTAATCTTTTCAATACTCCTACACATGTCTGCCATGTATTATTAAAAAAACAGAAAATGTTTTGAGCTGGACACTCATTCCTTAATAATTCCCTTCTGTGGAAATACTTCCCCATAGCATTTTAAATGTGTATATCATCACAGATCTGTCCATATACTCTTCCTCCTGCTGTAAAAAGAAAAAAAGCATTTTTTTATCGTTACCTACTAATTTGAAACCCATACATGACTGATGTGGAAAAGAGCCTGCTAAGTTGCACCACTGTGCTCATTCTGCTCACCACAGCACACTTTAAAATCTGAGAAAAATATCTGTTTTAAAGGGAGGACATTTTGAAAGTATGACCAATGAGTGTGACATGATGATTAAACATGAAAGCACTTGGGTTTTAAAAAGTAGGAAAACTTGTAATCTGTGGGAGAAAGTCAGGGGCTGAGCATGAGGACACAAGGAAAAGCTGAACTTTTCAGTAAAAAAAATAAATCAGGATGTGTGAATCAAGTGAAAGTATCACTTTTCCACTAGGAAGCAATGCTTTTTGGTTAACAAATTGACTCAGATTACTGTGCAGTTCCTATCGTGAGTTGTTAGCTGGGTAGTACGGTATGAGTTTAGAGTCAACTAGTTGAACGTTATCAGTATAGTCACCCCATGAGTACTAAACCTTGTGTATTATTAACCAGAAAACACTCGGGCAGGAGCTTTGTCATGAATTTCTCTGGAGAAGGGTTCTTGCCCATCGTGGCTGCTCAGCCAGAGTCACTGGGAAAATTTCTGTTGTTTGAGCAAGATTACAGGCATGTCTCTGCTGAAGCAAGCAGCTTTGCTAGATTATTTGGAAGATGTCTTGATCTTGCATTCTTTAGTTCTGATAATATTAACACAAGCAAATTATTCTTTTCATTTCTTGTCTAATCGGGAATTAATGTGGGAAGTATTTATCTTGGTACTGCTAACTTTGAATTTTTATACAGGATACTTAATCTTTTTTCGTATTTTATTGTGTATCAGTTTTCCACCGACAAACCACTTTCTGGAATTCATCCAGACAAATCTTGGTAACTGTAAGCTGAGTATCATTAGGGGTTTGTCATGCTATATCAAAATATGTTAAATTATGGTTGTTAAGATGGAACGTAGTTGTCTAACAATCTTTTTCAATATTATCTCTCCACTAGGTGCTGTTCTAGATGAAAGCACGGGAAAGGTGTTGGTTGTACAAGACAGAAATAGGGTGAGTTTGTTATAGGATTATAAAATAGAGAAGTTCATTTAGATAAGCCTACTCTATAGTATAAAATAAAGATCTTTTCATTTCAGTCCAAAATTGTGATAGTTAACTTGTGTGTGTCTTGGAACACATCTATCAACAGATTGCTGTATTGCATTTGAAGGAAAAAAAAGGACGTTGAAAATCAACGGTTTTGTTGTTAATTATAACTGGTTTGAATAAGCAGAATTAAGTATTCTTTCTGCTTTGAGTTTTCTGTTTTCTCCTTTAACTGACCCAAGAATCCCTGATCTTGTGTTTGGATCCATGCAGACCTCTGGAAAACCCCCATGGCTCAAAGCAGATTTTGGGAGAAGGTTTCTGATTTTGTTTGGTTTCAAAAATTCCAGGCGTATCTGTGGCTTTAAATAAGCAATAACATGGTTGACCACGACCTGGAGACCACCTTTGTACAGCAGGTGTAAAGATCATTAATTTCTCACAAACCGGAGTGTTTGACCTCACTACTGAGAATGCCAAACCAGAGAGTATTAGTGTGGTGATGGTGGGTCGTGTGATGTGGCTTGAGGTAACCAAGTGTCCATCACTGGTCATGTCTTCCAGCCTCTATCAGGCTAACCTAGGTTTTAATACAGCAAGTGCAGAAAGCGCGCTAGCTCATTAGCAGTTGCCTGTGCTATTCCATTTAAAATATACTTAGCTTCCATTATGCTTTCATTTGCAAATTAAAGTGTCTCTAGTACAGTGAAATTAACTGCAGTTTTAACGTGGAAACAATCAAAACTTACATATGCTAACTGAAGTAGACATGGATGCATCATGTTCATCTTTTATAGTTAAAACTATGCCAGAATCTCACTGGCCACATTTTTCTGTCTTTCCTGAAATAGCTACTAAGAGATTTCTTCTCAGGACCCAAAACATCTCTTCAGTTCATTGGTAACTACAACACAGTTAATAAACTTCAATGAAAGGGTGCTTTCATATTCAGGTTCAATCATACAACATGTTGAACTTGTTACGCAAGAGTTCAGAGGAAGAGAAACACTCTTTTCTTGTTTCCTATTATTTTTATATTTTTACTTACCATAAAGTAACGTTTCAAGGACTTCTCTATAGCAGGACCCTCAGGCTTAATTCAGTAATTACCAACTACAACTAAAGCATAAATCCAGCATGCAAGCTATAGGCTCCAAAAGTGGTTCCAGTTCTAGCGAGTCTCCAGGAACAGAACAGCACATTGTAAACTTTAGAAATGCCACCTTTATTTTTCCTTTTATGCACACAGAAATTCTAAAATGGCATGCTTACTTTTTAGTAATATCTTAAACAGGTCTCAAAGAGTAAAAATGGAAATTACCCATTCTGCATATTTAGAAGGAAATAGTAGTTTCCTAAGCCCAGGAGGCTTAAGGTTTAACTTCTTAATGCTGTGGTTTTGTTAAAGCTCACCCACCGCCATTTTAAGCGCAGGTATCTCTATCCAGTTTTACAGTGAGACATCAGATGTTCTGTTCAGCTTCTAGGCCCAATTCCATACTCGCCAGACATCACCTCCTTAGCCTCTGGCCCCAGAACACAAGAGGACCAGCCTGGCACCACCCTTCCCTCCAGCTCATTCTGAAAAGCGGGACGGGTATATTCCAAGTGAACTATTTCAGCTTACCTTTCCAGAACAAAGCTGACACCTCGCACACTGAGTGAGGAAGGTGAAAGGAAAAAAATGATTGTTTCCGATTCCCCTCTTCACAGCTTTCTTTTATCGAGTGGATAAAATTAAGTATAAAACCTGAAGTGTATGAATACCCATACATTCCTTACGCGGTGAACAAATAAAATATTTCAGTGCAAGCAAATTGGCTCAGACAGTGTCTGTTTCCCACTGTCAGTTCCACCACTCCTCTCCCTTCTCCTTCCCCACGAAATGGACAATTTCCCTGAAATGGTGACTTTTAATACAAATGATGTTCTGAAAGCTTAAAAAAAAAAAATTAAATAGCTAGTGGAATTTTAAAAGCTGTTTGGGTTTAATCATGAAAGGACAATTCCACAGAACACAAAGAAAGATTTCCAGGAACTGAAAGCAAATTTGAAAGCCAACAGACAAATATATGTATTTTCCATCTGTGCTATTTTTAATCCATTACTTTAAATTCCTGACCAAGCCCTTTAAGAGTGCCCAGAAAAAAAAACATTTTCCAATGTAGTCGGTGGGGTTTCAAATCACTGGAAAGCACAAAACTTCCCTCTCTATGCTGCATGTACAAGAAAAGCTACCTCTTTTTTTCCCAGAGCGTACCTTTTTACTTTGTTTATTTCTGGTTGAAGGTTAACTTCTTCCTACATAAATTTTTAATAAAGAAAGAATTAAAAGAATCGTACGTGGATGTAAAGGTAACGCCTACAAATCTTTATGCATTTGCAAGGGGTGTAAGAACTGGGACTCCTTTACCAGTATCAATAACGGCACCAAGTCTGCACTTCACGTTCTAAGTACTGAACTTTATTGCAATTCAATAAATGCTTTTATATATAAATCACACACAAGGCCTCAGTTTTTGTATTCCATGAAAACAAACGACAAGTTACACTAAATGGTTATTACAGACACACAAAATCATTTTAAAGCCAGTGCAGTATAGAACAGTACTACAATCATAATACCTGTTTGTAAGATTAAATATATATACATTTTTTAAAAGCGAAAACCATGGAAGTGGAATGCATTAGTGATTAAATATAAGATTATATAGTCTATAGCAGCTTTTTTTTTAATATTCAACTACTCTATCTAGTTATCTAGCAGCAACGTTGTCTAATGACGGTTAGACAGTTTATATTTTCAATCAGTAGACGTTTTGTTCCAATACTTCATACAGACTGTAGAAATCTCTGATCATCACGTTAGCAAGAACAAAGAAGTTCCTACTTAAAGCCTTACTGATGTTTGCAATACTGCAATGTCAACAAAAAAAAAAGTCACGTTAATTGTCTCCTTCGTATTAGCGAGTACAAAACAGGCTGCACACTTCATTAATATTTTTTTCCTCCAATACAGACTCTAAATGCATGGAAATTTCCAGGAGGTCTGTCTAATCCAGGCGAAGACATTGGTAAGTCCTAGGATAACAGGTCAGATGTCAACAGAATTATAACAACATTAACTGTATTGAAATACATTGTGACCCACATCACTCCTATGACTAATAACTTCTTTGAATTAATGGTGAATAGATGAAGTGACATGATCCCATGACCTTAATGGTAATGGGTAACGTTATGTTCAGGGCAGAGAAGCTTTGTATTGATAACATATACCCTTTTCCACAATTTCTCTTAAGTGAGTGCTTGAAGCCAGCTTATTTTTTGTAGGCTTGTTGGATATGCTGTAATATGAGCCAAAAATGCAGAGGATTAAGGTAATCAGTATATAACCCAAATAAAACTGCAACAGCGAGCGCTCAGCTCACACTGGAATCCAGGGCAGTGAGCTCGATGACGTACTGAACAAAAATTTCCAACTCTCCATTTTTATGTGCAAAACAGAAATAAATACCCTTGCTTCTTTCCACCCTTGTTCATTTGATTTGTTTAGACTAAGAGCTCTTTGGCACAGGACCAGAGTGAAGTGCAGCGCCTGGGTCTTCCGGGCACCTACTTTCAACCAGAGACATAAGGCACTTCTGTATTAAAAAACAATGCCGATTTGAGGAAACCTATCATTTCTACCCAGCATCACGCAGGTGATGATGAACACTGCTGCAGTTATGTTCAGAGGTGAATGAACAAGGGTGTTTATGAAGAGAGAGAAAAATGTGCTTTTTCTCCTTGTATCTCACCCCTTAAAATTATGATCCACAGAGTGGTTAATGCTTAAGTTACACTGCAGTTATTAGGGAGGTCTTGTTTTCAAGAGTTACATTTGCTCGCATTAATTTAGCCCCACGCCAGTATTCAGATATGAATATATTCTCCCAGTAACTCAAAAATGCAGAACTCAAAAATGTTGCCCAGACCAGTGCAGCAGCTCTGGCAAACTGGGTATCGAGCCCAGCTTTCCTGTTTCATACCTTAGAAATACCTACTATTTTTAGCAGTCTTCCTACAACGATGTGTGAAGGGCTTGTATTCCAGTTCATTATTTTAAAACATGGAGAAAGTTTCTAGTTAGCAGGATATGGCCGAGTCATAGTGTTTGTAACTCATGAGTCACATTTTAAGTCTTTTTGTCAAACACGGTGATAGACATCAAAATTATTTGCTTGACGATGCAACTACATGTAACATAGTGAAATGGATTCATGTTTTCAGAAGAATCCCAAATGCTGTGTTTATTGTCAAGCCAGGCCCCCTTTCACTTCTAGGAGATACCAGAGGGATTTTTGTACTGAGGGAAAAGAATGACCAGCACTGGCAGCAGCTTCCCCAGAGGAATACTGAGTAAGCCAGTGGCCGTCCCTCAAATAACCGGTGAGATGGCTGGAGCCTGGATGTAGGTATTGAGAAACATCTAGGAGGATTTGAGTCTCTTACAGCTCCCCTCCTGCCACTACTGAACTATATAATAATAAAAGTTACGATTCTCTGCATCACATCTTAATATTACAAGAAGATAAAAATTAGTGAAGCATAAAATACAATAGAGCTTAATTTTACTTTTTTTATCCTTATATCAAACCTTATAAACTCACAATCATTCAAGGGACTAAATTTCAAATTACAATTACAAATTGCAATTACAATGCTTGAAGATCCTGTGGTTATATGAAGTGACAAAATATATGGCTGCCTACTTTAATGAGTACAAACTGACTTGCGCAAGTAATTTGAATAGTTTCATAATGCAGATTAAGCAAAGTGCAGGCATTTTTGTATTTGAGTATTTCTGAAACTCAAGCCCTAATGTTCCTTCTAGTTTAACTGTCATTATATATTTTTTTATATATATACACACATTTAAATAAAAGGGAAACAGAAAAAGGTACTTTATCTAAAAGCAAAGCTCAAAGCTTAAATTAAATCCCTAATTATTTCATTTTCCTTATCATAGCCTGCCTCAGCATTCCTCATGATCTCAGTTGTTTACCTTCTTTGACCACTTTTGTGTAATACAGCCCCTTGCCTAATAATAAAACCACTTGCCACAGGGAGTCTGCTTCGCAACCACTGTTTTAAACCAGAGGACCACAGAGGCCTCTCTGGGCAATGTAAAATGCACTGTTTCCAAGGGTCAGTAATGGTAAATGAGTATCTTCCCCCATGTACTTCTTCCCCACATGCAGTAGCCTTTTAACTAATTAATACTGTAATAAAGTCACAAACATAAATGTTCTGCAGACACCATGTACTAACGGATCTCCAGTCCCAAAAAGACCTGTATATACTTGGTGTAAACTTCACACAGCTCGTTCCATTGCAAGACGGAAGTTGAGCTGAGGCAGAAGTATGTGCAGAATCAGGGCCATTAACATACAGTTGTTTGGCCTCTGCTGGATAAATCATTTTATTTATACATTGCTAGCCACTGTATGTCCTGAAATTATTTCCAATATTTGACACTACCCCTAAAGCGTCTGGTTTGTTCACCTCTGACATGTCACAATGTAAGCTTCCATAGGAAGACAAATCTCTACAAGGTCTTGTAAAATACATTTTGCTTTTAGAAGTAAGCCAGCGCACTCATTTCTTACTGAAAATGAACTAGCTGAAGCAGGTAACATTACAAAACAGCTATATGCATTTACCTATGAGTTTACATAGATTTGGAAAAAACTAGTATTTTACCTACCAGTAGAACCCCAGGCAAGTAGGATTTGACTTGACTACAACGAAACTGCAGAATTTGGGGAAGTAAGTGGAGTATCAAAAATCTCATTTGGGCTCTTCAATTTAAGTTACTATTCAAGAGAAAAAGCTGCTCTTTTGAAGAGTACTGGATAGATGGGTAATTCTCTGGCTGTAGCTGCAGTACACAAACCCTCTGCACCCTTGAAGTTATGGCTACTTTTGTAAGGAGGAACGTTAACACTTGCATCACTTTGTTGATGTACACAAAACGTACACGTGCAGCATGGATGCGTAATGTTTTCTGCAAGAACAGGCTATGTGCTATACTGGTATTATGGCATATTTCAAATGTCACTAGGCACACAAGATACATTTTGAAAAGGACTTTAGTGCCAACTTCCACTTTCTGCAAACAATAGTTTTACCCATTTTGTTACACCCTGTGGCAAAGTGCCATGAAACCAAGTGATTTCATCAAATGACCAGACATACGTGCAGGTGTTCAGCTGCACAGGGTCTGAACCTGAAACTGGGTAGAGGCAAGGAGGGAGACGGGGGCTAAGATTCAAAGGACTGAAATGAGGGTGCAATGCTGTCTTGGATTAAGAGATCAGTGGAACCAGCAACCGTTAGAATGTCCCTTTCAAAACCACACCCTGTACAGCATCATCGAAAGTCTCTTACTTTCATAATTTTGTAGGATATACACAAGAAAGGCATGTAGCAATTACTGTTGTTCGGGGACCAAAAAATTAGCTTATCCTTGTGTTGAAACAAACAGGCTTACATTCTAAAAAGCTCATGAAGCAGAACAGAGAACGCTTGGAGTTAGAAGTTTTCCGTGATCAAAAGGTTTAAAGAGTGTTAAGCTATTCTTATATGTGTTGTAAAGGATTGCTCTTGTCACCTAGGAGACACAGCAGTTCGAGAGGTTTTCGAAGAGACTGGCATTAAGTCAGAGTTCAAGTCCATCCTAAGCATAAGACAGCAACACAAACACCCCGGAGCCTTTGGGAAGTCGGATATGTACATCATCTGTCGCCTGCAGCCCTCCTCCTTCAACATCAGCTTCTGCCAGCAGGAGTGCCTGAGGTGTGAATGGATGGACCTCGATGAGCTTGCTAGGACGAAAGACGCTACTCCCATCACCAGCAATGTAGCTAAACTCTTACTTTACGGATACCGGGAAGGGTTTGGTAAGATTGATATAACCATGAGAGAGTTTCCAGCTGTCTACACAGGCCTGTTCTACAAACTATACCACAGGGAGCTGCCCGAGTCCTACAGAAACATTACATGATTGCAGTACATTTCACATTTCATTATATTAATAATTTAGAATTATTATTGTAGTGTTATTTAGACCATATTAAAACTATCCATGGACTTCTTTTTAGGTAATTATTAGAAAGTAATTATTTACTCTATTCTCTAATAAGCTATAGATATAAATTATTTTAAAAGGTAAATACCGCTGTAAGTGTGCTATAAATATCAGATTTGTTTTCCTTTACTCTGTAAAGCAAACATAAGGTAAATAAAATAGCTCTACATAGATACCTAGCAGAAAACAAAGTGTTATTGATCCTGAAAATATATTTTCCAAGTAATTTTACCTCCACACACACTGGCACAATAGGTTTAAAGAGCAATATAAAGACAGTATGAAACATTCATGTTTTAATCTGGTATCTGCAAAAGTAGTTAATATCAGCAAATAATTGCTTATATTTTTGCTACTTCGGAGAGGAGTAAGGAAACCCGACGTCTTTAGCGTAGCGTGGCATATGTGCTCGGAATCCGCCATGGAAATCAGCTTTTAGCAGACATGGGAAGAAAAAGGATAGCTTTCTGTCCAGGTCCAGTTTTTGGTCCAGGTTTGTACTGTCCAGTTCTTTTCAGTGCCACATACCAATCAGAGTATTTCCGTGATCGGTAAGTGTTATAGTTATTAGATTCCAAACGCTCAAAGAAGAAACATTCTTCTGTTGCACATTTCTAAAAGGGAAAAAGGAAAGGATTACTGATATTCCATCACAGCAAATCAATTCTTCAGATTCATGGGACTAACTTATCAAGAATGTAAGTTAGCCGTCCATTTGGTTTTAAGAAATTCACATTCAATGTTTCATGTTTAAAGAAAGAGTTATTGTTAAAGTATAGTTTTTAACTATGATTCATTTATTGTCTTTAACACAGACCAAGCAGATTCTAGTTTGTTTTCACTACGTAGTTCGTTGTTCTGATCTGAAACTCAGTCAAACGAATTAAGAACCCTGTCCCTTGGCACTTACTGATAGATCCTGACTTCCAAGCTCAGCAGTTTTGCCATCTCATCCTAGGTTATCATTTAACCAAAAAGAAAAGCAGGAGGTTAGAGAAGAGGGAGTATTTCCCTTGCCTTCCTCAAACCAACATTTTATCAGTTAGAGAAATAGTATGGCATAGTTTCAGCCTTTGCCTATTCTTTTCTAATTCTGAGGTTTAACTTTCCTAAAGCTAATTCAAGTCTGTATTTATAACACTCGGAAACAGTAGCAAGCCTGCATCTGTTCAAGATTTTTTAAAATTCGAAACAAGGAAGTTTATTCACTTTCTGAAATCCACCACCAAGAAACCACGTGGTTCCTCTGTATCGAAACGTAAGCGGACGTACAAACAGCTTCAAGTAAGGTCTTGTTCTACAGGAAGAGGATCACCATCAGTGTTTAAATGCATTCATCCCAAAGCATATTCACAGCAGCAGAACTCCTGTCAGTAGGCAACGCTGCTCTCACAGCAATCACAGTGGCAAACCTGCCTGCAGAACCGGCGCCTTAAGCAAGAAAAATTATTTTCTCAACTACAAAGATGGCAGAAGTTCAACACTGCAGGAACTTACTGGAGTTGGGGGCGGGAGGGGCCACTTTCTTTTCATGTACACCATCTGTCAGTCCATCAATTCAGTCATACTCATTTACCCAGAAAATTTTTGGGAATGCCAGAGGAGGAGAAAAGCTGGTCATTAAAAAGAAAGCATTTAAAATCTTGGAGAGGAGAGAGGGAATGTGAAGCAATTCCCTAAATGAGCAGGCTACTCTTTGTTACAATCTTCTGTTAATATTTATGAATATATAAAGTATCCAACTAGAACTAAAAAGTGAGCTTGGAACAACTAGACTTCATACAGTATGCACAAAAACATAGAATAGAAGAGTAACTCCTCATATATGCCAAGTTTCTGTAGCTACAAGCAATTAAGTCACTCAAATGCAGTCTGGAATAAAGTAATCTGTCTCCAAACATATGTCTTCAAATAGAAGGGTTTTTTCCTCCACTTCAACCATTTTCAGATACAAATTTTGGTTTCTAAGGAAAAGAACTTACAAGAGAAAATCCATATGCAATTTCTCATTTCTATAACTCACTAATATTTTTACATTTCAAATAGCAGAAGTCAAATTAACAATTTTCATATGATTTGTATTTTAAATAATCTTTCTCAAGATAAATTGTATTTTAATACCTTTTGTTCCAGCAATGTGAAAACAGATGCATTAATCATCTCAAGCCACAGATTGAAGCCTGAAATAGATTCCAGCAGCCTTAAGAGGGCACAGAAACCGTATAAAGAAGAGAAGGATTTAAGAACAGAAACAAGCTTTAAGCAGAGCTTAGGCAAGTTCAGTACAATTCCCCAAGCTGGAAATTCTGGCAAAGAGAGCATCGCAGCCGGCTCGCACCTCGCCTTCGCCTCCTACCCGAAGCGGTGGCACTTCTGGAATCGCCAAGACAGCGGGCACCACGGGCACCTGGTTCCTCCACGCATGCTTCCCGGGCAATCCACGTCAGGTACGGCTGTGGAGCTGGGAAGGTGGATCAGGTGCCTAACACCAGCGGGAACTGAGTCTTTACAAACAGCCCGCCTGGCCCAGCTTCAACCTCCACTAGGAAGGAAGCGGCTTCCAGTGCGCCCGTGGTGAATTTAAGCGGCCACTACAAGACCCCACATACAGACGAAAGGCAAATTCACACAACCCCCTCTCCTAGGCACTAAACCCACAAAGTAAACACAATCACAGCTCGAAGAAATGCATCATTTTTATTTAGCCTTCCTCACATCTCTCAGGTTTAAAAAGTAAAACAGATTAAACTCCTCAAACAGATTTTCAGGCAATTTATGGGTATTATAAAAAAATCATCAAAAAAGGGTGAAAAAAGAAAAAAAAGATTTTTTTTTTTTTTTCTTTTTTACATTCATAAAGATTTTTTGAAAGGTGCCATGCGATTCGCTCTGGACACTCAAGTCCTTATTTCTCCACAAAGCATACATGATACCAGCGCCTTCCTACGGTTAAGTTGCCAATGTAAATATTTTGACATAAAAGTGAACATTCAGGTGACAAATGATAGTTCAGGCTTCATGAACTATGTATTCCTTAACATCTGCCAAAGGTGGCATTTCGGAAGCTGGACTGCTGTCCAGCAGGAGCAGGATGCCAGCCACCACGTTGTGAACCTCAGCCCCTGGAAAAACCCTGGATATCAATCGTTTTTTTAAATACACTTTAGTCTAGGCTGCATTCAAAGCGGTGATCTGGCAGCGAAAGCTTTCACAGCACATCGTGAAATACCTGAACTCTATGGCCCTTCATGGAAAGGATAAAGAAGGGAAAACACTTGGGGCAGTGGCGGGCAGCGAGTGCCAGGCAGTGCCTGCCCTGCCACCAGTCAGTATTTTGTGTGCTGCCAAGCAAGTCCTCCATCCAGAAGAAGTCTGAGAGATGGAGACACTCTTTTTTCCTGAGTTCCAGCCAAAGCTCTCTGTTCAGCCAGGCTGGTCTTCTTACCCACTGGCTCATCTTTCGGCACATGGGGACAGCCTGCTCCTGCACCTTTAAGATTTCCTTCTTGAAGATTGTCCAGCCTTCCTGGACTCCTTTGCCCTTCAGGACTGCCTCCCAAGGGACTCTTGTCAACCTGGCTTCTAAACAGGCCAAAGTTGGCCAAAGTCCACCCTCCAGAAGTCCAAGGCAGCAGTTCTGCTGACCCCCCCTTCCTTACTTCTCGAAGAATCGAAAACACTCTAATTTCATGATCGCTATCCCCAAGATGGCCTCCAACCGTCACATCACCCACAAGTCCTTCTCTGTTCACAAACAGCAGGTCCACTGGGGCGCCTTCCCTAGTTGGCTCCCCCACCAGCTGCATCAGGAAGTTATCTTCCACACGCTCCAGGAACCTCCGAGACTGTTTCCTCTCTGCTGTATTGTATTTCCAGCAGACATCTGATAAGTTGAAGTCCCCCACGAGAACAAGGGCTAGTGGTTGTGAGACTTCCCTCAGCTGCTTATAGAATACTTCGTCTGCCTCTTCATCCTGGCTGGGGGATCTATAATAGACTCCCACCACGATATCTGCCTTGTTGGCCTTTCCCCTGATTCTTACCCATAAACATTCAACCCTATTGTCACCATCATTAAACTCTAGACAATCAAAACACTCCCTAATGTACAGGGCTACCCCACCGCCCTGCCTACCTTGCCTGTCCCTTCTGAAGAGTTTACAGCCATCCATTGCAGCACTCCAGTGGTGTGAGTCATCCCACCATGTTTCTGTGATGGGAACTATATCATCGTTTTCCTGCTGCACAACGGCTTCCAGCTCCTCCTGTTTGTTGCTCATGCTGCGTGCATTGGTGCAGATGCGCTTCAGTTGGGCCACTGATCCCGCCACCTTTTTGGGGGGAGAAAACCTAATTCCTACGTGACCATTCTCAGACGCTTCCATGGTTTCTAACACATCCATAACCCTTGCGTCTTTGGTGCCGCATGGATCTCCATCCCCTCCCTCCACTGAGATGGCAGACCAAAGGACCTCGCTAGCACACTGTCCCTCAAGCACTGGCGTGCCGCCGCCAGGCTTCTCTCTAGCGAGCCTGGTTTTAGCCCTTTCCCCCTTCAAATCTAGTTTAAAGCTCTTTCAATGAGCCCTGCTAGCTCCTGTGCAAAGATCCTTTTCCCCCTTTGAGACAGGTGTACTCCATCTGTCACCAGCAGGCCTGGTGGTGTGTAGACCGACCCATGATCAAACCACATTAGCATGGCAGACAGAGCAAACAGGTCGTATCCTTAAATGACAAATTATTTCTTGTGAAATATAAAAGTTAGTCAAAAGTGCAATTCTTTCTTTCATGGGAAATTCTGAGAAATTTCTTCATTAAATGAAACAAACACATTTAATTCCATAAAGTGAAAATATTTCATTATTATAATTAAATGAAACTGGAAAGTCAAAATGAGCCACATCAGAAGTGAAAAGTTTCAACTTTTCCATTAAAAATCTGATGGAATAGATCCATTTCTGCACAAATATTTTTAGCATTTTCCAAGGGGAGGTTTTTAGCTGCATTAATAACCAGCCATTTCCTCCAGTGACTGAACTGGTAAAGATTACCTCTCCCCCACAACAACTGGGTCTGTTAGTAAACACAGAGTAATGTTAAACTGCTAAATTAAAAGCCGTATCATCCAGCTTTCAAGACAAGAACGTGACCCACTGCACCACCACGCACATCACCAGTATCTTGGCTATGCAATAAATCATTCTGCAAAACCCAATTCAGAACAAACCATGAAGACATGTCTCAACAAAGTAATTACAAAAACATCCAACTAGGTGAAAAACAAGACTGAATAATAATTTGCAGAAGTGTTTTTGAAGATGTTGATATATTTATAAAACAAGGACATTATGCAAATTGATCCTTGACACTGAAAAGTAATAAAAAAGAAGAAACAAAACAGATGTTAAAAAGGACAGAATAGTACTTGAGTGACGAGTGGATTAGAGAACTAAATAGGTGTTTAGAAATTAAAGTTCCATAATGTTTTAAAAGAAATAACCAAAGGTTTCAGCAGATATGAATTCATGTGCACTGATGAGATCACTTCACCGCAAAGATTTCCAGCATGTGCTCTTTCAAAGCTCTCACTGAAACACAACACTGCTCAAACTGAAAAAGAAATGCTGGCAATTAGGAACAGTTTCATGAATGTGTTTATAGGCAGAAAACAGTAGAGGCACAATTGGCCACAAACTGTTGGAAGTCATAGTACAGAAATCCTCATGGAAAAAATGTTGCCTGTGCTGCAGAAAAGGATCATGAAATTGCAGAAGTATTCATTAGGCTGGTTGAAGAACAAAATCTTAGGAGTAGAGAGTTTTCACCTATGAATAGCAAAAATCAAGAACTGTAGGAAGTAGTGTTTGCAGTAAACACGATTCAAGTAATACTCATTTCCAGAAACAAAGCAAAACAAAACAAATGTTTCATAAGCTTAAGTGAGAAGCACAAAGTGACCCAACTTTACCAGACTTTGAGAGAGTAATTCCCAGTGAACGGCAGATACTTTCCAAGCACATCACCTTACAAGAACTAAGCAGATAAAATTGCTGCATATAGCTGCAAAGGAAGCGTATTCTACAACCACAGCCCACCATGCAACAGTAGGTTGGAAATCCCAAACACAAACACACCCAGGTGTTTATACTTTTACAAATGGTGCTAAACCCCCTATTTTGACCATTCACTGTCGCTCAGGATAAGGAACACAATTTGAACGGGAAGCCAAATGCCACCACACCAGCACCACAGGAAATTCCCAATTATCCTTAATTCAAGAATAGCACAGTGGACTACTCCTCACATTTTCTTCAACTGAGCTGTCACACAATATCCGAGTAAATAATGCTGTAACTTGAAACAGGTTCTTTAACTGTATTCACAGGCATAAACAAAATGGGCTTGCTAGAGCCAGAGACACGCGGTGCTGAGGAGCACGCCAGGGATCCCTGCTCGTGTAAAACTGCTGAAGCATTTTGCTGGCCTTCAGACTAATTTCACTTAGGCAGAACTGAGGGGAATCAGAAGCCCGGGTCTTTCATTAGCTGCAGTTCAGCTGGGGTTAGGAATTCACTTTATTATTAACACCTGTTACTGGTGGGGACTTGCACAGAAGCTGAATGGGGCTGTGTTCAAGATACTAAAGCATGAGGGATTATTTCAAACTGAAATTCTAGTAGGATGCCCTAAGTGGTACTTCGCAAGTGCTGGAAATTTGTCTGCACTGAAGGTTATAAATATGGATGAGAGATTCACAGTGTCTATGTCTCATAAGCAAAATGAATGTAACTGCAGCTCTTAAAGGGAAAATTTATTATCTAGCTCTAGGAGACCTTATTAACTTTCATAGTCTGCTACACATAGTTGCTTTGAAACACAGTTAAAAATTAAGCTGATACCAATCAAATGCATGGAGTTTAAAATTAGTCTCATTACAGCCTAGTTTAATTTACCTACATTTAATAACTTTTTTTTTTAATTTTATCATCACATTTTCAAAAATGTTTTTCTTGCCAGTTTTCTAGTTTGGAAGTATACATGACCAAAACCACTTGATTCTTTACAAAGAGGAAAATAAGAAAACAATATATACAGATTACTATCAAAAATATAAAAGTCAAAATTTTTAAAAATTGGCTTTACTTCCTACTTCAAAAAGGTCTTTACAATCACTTCATGTGAAAGTAAGTGGAAGAGGAAAATACTTGTGGGGGGAAAAAAGGGAGACACTTTATTCTTCAGTTGTTCTTATAACTTCCTTCTATGCATGATCACTATGATTTTTCTCTCAGACAGGCCATTCCAGTTAAATTTTGCATCTTTTAGGGGAGAGCTATCCATCTCTTCTTAGTTCATAGTTGAATTAATTGACAGAAGTTGTGCAGAGCTAATTTCTCCCAGATAAATCACACACAGAGAAGTTGAGTAAGTCCTGCTGGAGGAGAGGTTACTCAATACAAAGTGAGGAGAGGACCCACCAATACAGATAGACACATATAGAGATAAACATTAAAAAAACGCTGCTTACCAAGGCCAGCAACCTGCCATCCTCCTTCATAGCCAGAAAGCGATTTGCACTTACACCTTTGATTGACACCACTCCTCTTTCTTCTGCTTGAAGTTGCAGTTTGACTGCGAACAAAAAAAGACAAAAATGTATTTTCACAGCTATTGTGATACTTCAGCACTTCAGCACTTGACTTGCTTCAAACCTAAAACCAGAGAAAGCCTGAGCTTCATCTTGCAGCGAAAATAGTAAACTTTCAACCTCTGGCTTTCTGATCCCATTTTTCATCAAAGAAAATGCTTATTACCAAGTAAGTAGCTATTGTCAAATTGGCAACAATAAGCATGAGTTGTTATTCTATCTTCATTTCACAAAAAAGCCATTTAAAACCCCATAAAATTCCTTGAAGGACCACTTACGGCACGATCAACTGCTCATAGAAAATGAGAATTTTTCATGGCAATTTTCTTACAGAGATATTTCTTAATGTTTATAGAACAGCATCAGACATTGAATGCATGCAATCCTATACAGCTAGATTGTCGGAGAGGCATGAGACTGGACTATGATTAAGACCATTCAGGACCTCATCACTCACTAAATGATCTAGCAGTTCCCAACAGAAAAGTATCAATTAGTTTACATCATACATCCAACAAATGATTAGAATAAACAGACAGAAGAACTGCAAAAGTAGATGAGGATAGCAAAGACAGAAGAAATGGTGTTATATAAATTAGGAACATGAAAAGTGGGTTTATTTGAATCAATTATTTAAAAAAAAAAGAACAGTCATGGTTTTTTGAAAATCTGTAAGATTGTATCACATAGTTTTTAGCTACTGCCTGTGAATTAACACAAAGTCTAAACTGATTTTTCTAGCCACAAATCACATCCAGTAGTTTACATTAACACACAAATGTTTTCCCCTTTGCCCGCAGCTTGTTTCAATCTATAAGCCAAAAGTGGCCTCCACCTGAATCCAGAAGAGCTGTTTGCTATTTTTCTTCTTTTTTTCCTTCCCTGATTATTCCTGTCATTGCATTCAGAACAAGAAATGAATCAAGCCTTTAAGTGGTTAAAACAGTGTAGCCAGGAAGTTGCATCTCTGCTGCATTTCAGCCTAACCTTAACAGGAGCATCTGTGACACTGTACCTCGAAGTTCAGGTTTTTCAACCATTAGCTACACAGGACGGGTAATACTACAATACAAGAAACTACACCAAATAGCATAGAAAAGTCCACCAGATACCTTCTACATGATTTAGGTATTTGTGGTTCAAAAGAAATCTAAACCCTGTGCTGGAACTGCCATTTTTCTGGAGGAGAAGGAAAAAGCAGCAAAGTACATGTTGTCCTAAACTTCAGAGAAGATCCTGTTCTATTCCAACCATTTTTAGAACATCTCCCTCTGAAAACCTAACTTTGATTATTTAAAACATCACTTGAAAAAGGGGAAAAGGCCCATGCAGCAACTCAAATGAGCTCTTTGGACTGCCTGCAGCTTGATATGTGGTCCTTCCTCCTCCCCTTCAGAGAAAATATATGCCCATTCCCTGCAGCTCCATCCCATTGAGCCAGCTTGCACAGGCAGTACGATTCAATCCGATTTCTGCTAAAAACACACAACCATTTCAGTAACAGTAGAACACAAGAAACTGGATCTCCCAAAATCCCTAGGCTTTCCTCTATTCTGGATGGCTGTTATTTCCAGTGAAATAACACATCTGCAAACCCTCTCACTTAAAAAAGAGCAATTAAAAGCGAGCCCAGAGGAGTACTATTTTTCTGTGCAATACAGTGCTTTCATCCACAGTTCCACCAAACAGGGATTTTTAAGAGCAACTATACTTCTGTAACAGGAAGCAAGATCATTGCAACACAGGCATCAAAAACGAGGAATAGTTGAGAAACAGCTTCTCACCTTCTTGGGATGTATAAAGACAAAGACGACTTTCACCAAAGAATTGCAGTAGCTAAAGGACGAACAAGCAGGATGTCACAAGCTGGTACTGGTTATGTGTCCATCAGGTGTCCGAACAAAGGATGTGACTCATCTGGTGCAAGACTATCGGTGTTTCCAAAAACGAACTAGACTGGAACTTCTCCTTCCTTCTGCTTCTTCCAAAAATGAACTAGACTGGAACTTCTCTTCCTTTCTGCATCCCAGAAATTATTTTGGGAATTTGTTAAAAACATTTTCTATTTGAACACACTATACAGAGATCTGACCATGATAAAAGCCCAGCTAGAGGAACCGACAGCTGTGCTCCATCCACTCAGAAGTACTCAGCTGAGGACTTGCACCAGTTTGTGTTTGCCGATTTCTTTCTTTGAAGGGTTCATGAGAAACACATACCTGGTTCTGTACAGTAAGACTGGTATTACAGCTTAGTGGGGAAAGCCTGATGGGCAATACTGGTATACATCATCTCGGACACGAGCTTCATTCACCTACGTGCTTTTGTAGAGTATATAGGTTATATAGATGCAGTTTTAAAAAGCTTGACCTTTTAAGGCACCAGAATAAACGCTTGAAGTGACTGTAAATTTTAGAGCGGGAGCATCTCTTGAGATTCAGAGGGAGGTTGCTGCTTATTTGGCTTTTTGTTGTGGGCAAAAGATTTTTGCCATACAAATGAAAACTTTCTTGGTTTACTTCTGTTGCTTCTAAAGACAGAACTGAAGAAACTCCAACAATAAGAATACCAGGAACATGAAATCTTCAGATAATTTCTGCAAACGCTTTTTTAAGCATTAAAATTATTTCACCTGCTTTTTCCCTCAATACAGACATCAGTAAGAGTTGCTTGTAAATCCACTAATTTGTATACACAACTGAAGCCATATTAATACAAATGCTGCACTCTAAAGAAGATAAAATGGTTTCTTATGAATTATGCGTCTGTTGCCATTTTGTACAAAGAAAAGAAAAAAAAAAAACAACCTCTCATAATTCACTAACAACTCCAGACTTCCAAGGAATACAGAAACCTCTGTACTCATAAAAAGTTAGGTGAAATGTTTCATTTCATCTCAAAACCAAGTATCCAAAATACAGCCCTCCCAAGTTATTAGGCCAAAGTCAGACTTGTGAACAGCTTCAAAAACCTTCAGTGCAACTCCTTACCCTCTGGGGAAGCAAGAATGTGGAGAAGTGCTCTGGGCAGGGACTGAGGGAAATGGACTGTTGAGATGTGCCCAAGCATACAGCTTTCACCGCACACTTAACAAGAAACAGCTGTGTGAAATATCTGAAAAGTAGTATTAATTACTGCAGTACGGACTTACTATGCTTCGTGACTTTCTCTGACAAAAAAAAGCACACCAACTCCTACAGCATCATACCAGGCCAGAAGTTCAGATTCTGTAAAAACAAACTTTTAGTAAAGGTTTTTAAGGCCTGTAAAAATATTTGTATAGTTTGGAGAAGCTTGTGAAAAGTGTTACTCTTTAAAAAGGGAAAGAAGGGGGGGGAAATAAAAAAAAAAAAAAATTTTCCTGCTG
>NW_009211111.1:23974-40171 GCF_000690835.1 Fulmarus glacialis
CTGCAATACTGAAAGCCCCAAAAGCAAAATCAGCTTCACTGGATTTTCTTCTCCAACTCAAAAAACATGAGTAAGCAGAGCCAGAATAGTACTGTAAGTTTTTCAGGTTTCAGCATTATTTTATGGCTTTATTAATGCAAAGTAAGTATTTGCCACAGTGTTACGCTGATGTGGAGATGCCAAGATACAATACAGCCTTACTAATCAAACACATTGGGACCATGCAATCATCCCCAGAAGCAACAATTTTAGGTTTAGCTCAATGCAACTTGGTACGACCGGTTGTAACACTTGACACCGATGATCCGTTATCTTTTGCAGCCTTTAGGTCACCAACAGCAATAGTTCAGACGGGGGCCATCATTTCAGATCTACTCGCAATATTTGTTTTCAGCGTACTTGAACTTCAAAACCAGATCCATGAAAGTAAACTAATTAAGAAGTTTGTAATCCAAAAAAGTAGCACAGATTATTATGAAACAGCTAATTAACAAACTGAGGGCCAAAAAGGCACATTTTCCCAGTTATTCTGGCAGTCCTTTGGGAGGGCCCCCCTGCAGCACAGCAGTAAATTATTTCACTGTTTGCATTCATCACATGCCCTTTAATTTGTGATGAACGCCAAGTGCAAGGCTATGGTCGATGCCTTGCTTGGCACGCTGAGCAAACACTGAGGACTGAGGCTAAGTCATCACAAAGTTATGAAATAAAAAAAAAGTCCTATCCCAATTGTAACCTATGCGACCTTTAAGCACTGACAACTAAAAAGGACTCAGTAAATTTACTACTACTATTAAGACTTTCTTTTGTATCTCTTCATAATAAGCCGAAGTATGATCATCTTCCCTTTTTCTGCCAAGTAAGAAGAAATGAAGTGCAAGATGTACAATTTTAATTTCATGGCAGCGCAGAAACTCTGAGGAAGGAGGATAAAGTTGTATCATTGGGAAGATACAAAAAGGCTTAGAAAACATGAATGGAATGAAGTTAAGGCACTGAATTATAATTCAGGAGATGGATTAAAAACCTTCCTCTGACACAAACTTCTAATACTCTAAGATAGAATTATAAAAATATCCTAAATAAAACTCCATTTCCTTGTTCCTGTGTTCAATACAACCACAAACCTGTTACCTGAATAAATTAATCCATTAACAAAATGCACTTTATGGATATAACAACACGGTCCATAATACTGCAGTAAGATTTTCCCAGAAGATGCCACTGTACAGCCCTCTGACAAGCTGTACAGTTAAAAGCGCAAAACCAGATGTGGCATCGTAAGACTGAAAGAGAACAAGCCGCATAAAGACAAAATTCTCAAACCAAAATTAAAATTAATCAATAGGTATTTATAGCCTGCAGGACAGAAGGCATTAAACAAATTTTTAATCAGAAGGTGATTATTTAAAAGCTACCTGGCTCAAAAGCAAGAAATGCATATAAATGTTCCAATTATAGGGAAAAGATACACAGTATCTGACACTACACGATGAGCAAATCTCTCCTTGCTCACTCCGCCCGTGACATCAGGAGATCCCATCACACTCGTCTCCTTGGAACCACGTTTTCCAATTCCTCTGTGCCATAATAAACACAGGAGTAATGTACCACTAGCTGTGCCATGGCCCTTCCTCAGTTAACGCACCCACACAGCAGCAGCACCACCATCCCCCAGGTAAGATCATAAAACTTAAGTGTTCAGCACAGGAAAAACATGCAAATGTACAAATCAGAAATTTTTAATTATGGGTCCAGAGATTTTTTTTTTTTAAAGTCATTCTGTTATAATGATGAGTTTTTCCTCAAGCAAAAGGATTCCCATACCAAAAAAATCACAAGCTGTTTGTCATCCTCTTGAACTGCAAAATGCTTTTCACAGGCAGACTGGGTCCAAATCCTGTCTCCTGAGGGTGGTGCATACCTTTTCCCGAACATGGGAATTCTGCATCTCACAGCAGCCGAGCTGAGAGAGCTCACTGAGCCCCAGCTCTTCCACCAGGATCCGTGGCAACCTCTGCATCTCAATGCAACAGTTGAAACAGAGAACATCAACGGTTTTTCACAGCAAGGTCGGTGAACCACAGCAGAGCCAAAATAAAGGAGGACTAAATCCTGTGAAAATTTTGACCACGTTCATTTTTGACAGGACGTGCAAAAGGAGTCCTAACTCAGCATCCAGTTGTCTAACATTGTTAGAGCTATCGTTAAAGACTGATTTTTATACCTATATACACAGCCTTCTAAAGCTGTAAGGGTAATCTAATACTCAGAATTTCCAGATTTTATTTTGTAGTCATATGTCATCTTGCTTATAATACCATCTACATCTCTATATGGCAGATTATCCAAACAGCTACATGTTCCTAAGGAGACGATCATTAACTAGGAAAACACATCACTTTGGATGTAGCTTGAGTGAACCTACTATGCCTTCCAGTAGTATAAAAAAGGATAGAGGGGGGATATTTTTTCTTCACAATACATAAAGCCTGTGTTAAGAATACATATTCGCTAATGTCTTGGCTGAAGAACAATACAAGCTACAGCCTAACCTGAATTTCCACTGAAACCAGTACAATTTGTGGCATTAAAGGCTGCAACATACACCAAAATGCCCGGCAGAGAGTTCTCCCGCTACACACAGCCCCTCCTGGACAAATACAGCTGTTCTGTATATACACACAAATGATCATACAAGATGAATCTGGGGTTTTTTGCCAGCTTCCTTTCCATTAACACAGGAAATTTGCAGGTGCACTCAGGCAGAAAGATTCTTACCAGCATCTGAAAGGCAGAAAGACTAAACAGTCATTTTCCTTTTTGTTCTAAGACAATTTACAGAAGATCAAACCTCTTCAAGACCGCTCCCTGATGTATACATTAAACAGGTTCAACAGTCTGGGGTTCGGTTTTTTTTTTTTCTTTTTAGATCAGGTCCTGATCCTGTGACATGTTAAACACAGGCAAAACACTGACTGCACTGATGTGTTCCTCCCCTGCAGCCAGCAGAGCTCTGCAGGCACGGATTTCTGCACGCATTCATGTCATTAGTGGATTGTGGACGTAAAATTACAGTTACACATACATGACTATCCCTCTTTCACAGCGTATATGGTCAGGACAGATCTACAAGTTGCAGGTTAAACTAACCAGCGTATTTGAGAGAGTTACAAATGGGCATTTATTTCACAATTTGGAGACTTCTCTAAGAATATGGAAGTTGTAAAGTGGTATTTAATAGCATTGTGGTTGGCAAGGTTTCAGATTTCTGTTATGAACTGGATCTTTTCTTAAAGAGCTCAAAAAAGTATTTCCAACGCAGCTCTGCACATGCCAGTGGAGAAAAGAATTTTATGGACAAGTAGCACAACACGAACAGAAAAGATGCTACCAAATGCAGAGAATACAGAAAAAATGTACATTTTCCAAAAGTTCTTCTATTGCCCTGAGCGCTAGAACTGAAAAATTGCATGTACAATGAATCTAAAGTCCTTTTACAATTCTCCCAACCCAGCAAAGCTTTTTAATGGCCCAGACCAAGTAATACTGCACTAACTTAAATGGTCCCACATGGTTTCATTGCTCTGCATCATAAAGGGTTTGGCCAAAAATCTCCTTCAAAATTGGTTTATTTAGAAGATCTTGGCAAAATCTAGCAACTTAATCCTTTAAGAGAAAGAGAGCTGCACGTTTTGGAAGTTACTCGCTGCTGAGCTCGTACTACCTTTCCCACACACTCCCAGTCGGACATCTGTTGGCAGCCGCAGAGGAACAGTGCCGCCAGCCTCCTGCATCCCAAGCCCTCTGCCTGGGGCAATCGGCGTGAGCAAAGCCATGTGCTGTTACTTTACTCACAGCAGCAGCATTGGCTAAGATGTTCCGGGGCAGGAGTATGCCACAGTATCACTAAGGCAGAGGGAAAGCAAAGGTCATAGTGGGGAAAGAAAAGGACAGAAACACATTAGGAAAAAAAAGAGAGACGTAAAGAGCAAGCAGCAGTGAAGAAGGGGCAGGGTAAGTGTACAGTATATGAGGGTGCTGTACTGGAGCATGAGGCAAACTCCCGCACCTCAAGTAGGTGGAATTTGAGATGCATTAGCCAAATGAATTCATAAAATCCCCGTTTTTCTACTTTTACACAAGGAAATAGGAAATCTAACCACTACATCAGAGAAACCTTAAAATAAAAACCAACCATGAGCTCCTGGCTTTGGATATACTTACACAGCAAATACAGGTATGATTAAAGCCTAAGCTGTACTTCCACTACAATCTACCTAGCAAAGGTCCGTACAAACAGACTTCAGTGCAGACTAAAAACATGAGTACTCAGAATTGCACAAAATTCAGGTCAGAAGGACCCTATCTAGTCCAGCCTCCTACTCAAGGGTCTCCAGCACTTCACAGTGAAAACCCTGCTGCCACATATCCACTGTCAAATGTACATGCAAGCTAAATCAAAGCTCACAAGGGTTCACCGATGTTTCCTGCAGTTGCACCTCTTACTGCCATGAGGCACAACCACCGTGCCCCACACACACGTACACATGCAGAGGCTGCTTTCATGCTCTGCTGAGTTTTCCCACCTACACCGAAACGCTGCTCCCAGGGCAGGATCACGCAACCTGGATATCTGCTTTCAGTACCTCCACCCTTCCCTTCAGGATCCCAAATGCTGCCCTGAATACCTCGAGACAAGACACCAAAATCATTACACTGTCCACAGTCTGCACACGCAGCTCTTTGCTGCTCTGCCTCTCTCACTTAAATAGCCCTCTTAAGGCAGTAGGAAAGAGAAGCCCTTTTCATGACTGTAACATCATTAACTCCCTGCAAGAACATGATGCGAAATACAACATTTTACCAAGAGGACTCTGGGCCCAAAAACATTGATCAGCCAAGCTCCAAGAGATTTTTTGGAGTTTGTGAACTTCTCAACAGCAAACATGTACCTTACCCAGACACTGCAACTAACAGAGCAGCTTGTGGACCCTGGAAAGAGGAGGAATCTGATACCATTTCAACCCCCGTTTTCACTAACATACAGCCGCTTTATTTGAACTAAAAAGGTCATTAGCAAAACACCTCTCACTCAGTTTACAAGAAGGGAGAGTTTATGTACCCCCTGAAAAATCCCAGGCTGCACGTCTCTGGATCAATGACTAGCGTTACTACAGTCTCTGCTGTGGAAAAGCTAAACCCAAGCCAAAGGCTCAGGGCCCATCTCCAACATATTTGCAGAGGCCCTGGAAGGAAAATCCTTCCGTGAGGCCCCTGAATGACACTGCGGTGAAGCTATTGCACCAGCTCGTCCTCCTGCACCTCTGTGCCCACAGAAAAGAACAAAGCAACAACTATTTCGCAGTCTCACTCCTACAGAGGTGGATCACCTCTGGAGGGAGTAAGTATCAGAAACGCAAGGAAGTTCACAAAAAAGTGGGGGGGGAAATAAGAATCAACAACGCTTTGCTAAATGCAACACCCTACAACCGAATTCCCACTCCTGCATACTCTGCAGCTGAAGTTGGCCGATTCCTTCATGCTTGGGGGCAACGTCTATTCCCAGCCAGCTGTCCAAGCAAGACACAGGAGCTGGGCGTGCTTGCTCCACACCTAACATAATAAACCCTCCCAAACCCAAGGGCTGGTTCATCAAAGATACACATGCATGTAGACACACACACAGACACACTAATACCCCATTTTGGCGTTTCCAGAGCCAGACAAAGCTGCCTGCTGGGTCAGATCCAAACCCCAGCCCATGAGCTGGTGATGCCTACTGTAACTCATCTCTAGGAAATAGAAATATCTTCGTCTCTCTCTCTCCCACATCTAGTCTCTTTCTAAAAGACATCTTAAGCATATTAACACCTTCCGCTAACTGATATGCTTTGCATTGATGTACGAGGCATCCCCAGTCTTGAGACTGAAAATATGAAAACAACTCTTTGCTCGCTTTCGTACGCTTGTCGTAAAACAACTGTCCCATCACCAGAGTTGCTGAAGTACACACTGCCTAAAACCTGGAACCATGTGTGGGGGAGAAAGGAGAAACAGATATGAAAACCAGCAAGCAAACCTTAGCAGAAGAGGTGGTCTTTTAATAAACAAAAACCACAGAACAGCAACAAAAACAATCAAGCAAATGAAGTGTCGCACTGAGAAATAGTGAGTCACGCTCCGTACAAAGGCACATTTCTTTGCTTTTGCATGACAACATTGTAAGTGTATCTTTTTCCTTTTTGCCAGCCAGAGGCATAAAACCACTTGCAGACAGACCTAAGGTCTTTAAAATGTAAACACCTATAACAAAAATATACACTTCTGAAATATGAACACTTCAAAAAGTTCCGGTTACACTTAAGAGTAAATCCAAGGCTTTAAACAGAATAATAACGTGTGTAACTGACCACTAACCTAGTCTACCACATAACATTCACACATTTTAAGAGTTTTCATCTTTTTAAGTAGTACAAATACTGAATACAATGAAAATTATTTCCCTATTCAGGTTCTCCATCTATTCCCATTTATATCATAACCTCAATTCTTAAAAATATCCAACTCCACTTAACATATACGTATCACACTGGGAATCCTCCCCAGGAAACGCTGATTACCAAATATACAGCATCCCCAAATGCTCCCTATAAATTTCATATAAAGGACAGTAAAGTCATCCTGCAGAAGAACAATTTCAGAATAACGTGACATCCAACATTTCAGGCAACAGCCTGGCTTAGTGCTCCTTGCCCATGTGCCCATGTGTAAAAGACGCACAACGACATTTCTCCATTTTGAACAGCTTGATCTGTGAACTGGTTGATCAAACTTCATCAAGTCCTCTAAAAGTTAAAAGCTCTAGCGTTTCTGTATTCTGCTTACAAAACACAACTTGGGTATTTTGTGCTGCCGAATAAAGTAAACAGCGATTCCTTGGCATTACATAAGGATTTCAAATGCCAGAAACTGCAAGTACACCATCGTATAAAATTCTTCTAAATACCTAGTTGCCACACTGCAGTCTCCTTGTCATTGCAGATGAGCTGACTGCATCATTTAAAGTCAAGAGGGCAAAACCAAGCAGAAAAAAATTACTAACTTTACCAGAGAAGAACTTCATTCATTACTGCGTACAGGTTAATAAAGCCTAGTCTCCAAGTCACCGATACCTTTACCCCAAATTCTTTATTTAGAACAATGCTTGAGGGTTTCCTTATCAAAACAATGACTGCATGTTCACACGTTTTTTAGGACTTTTCCCAAAGGGCTTTTCTTAACAAGGGTAAGGAAATCGTGTTTCTTTCAACTGCTTTCACTTCATTTAGTATTCACTAAAGTAAATCACTAAAGTAAAGAATAACCACTTTCAGTTGTTCAGCTTCAAAACAAAGCTGGTGCAAGTGTTCAGCCAAGATAACGATGTCACTGACTAATATCAGAAGATGCATACAGAACTTACAGAATTTCAGATCTTTATGTTTACCGTGCATTCACTAATCTCTTTGTAACTATGGCCTGTTTTTCACTTGCAGCAAAAAAACCATACATAAAAACAGGGACAACCTGAGACAAGCCCAAGAACATCACTTCAGAAGACAGAGAAGGTAAAATGTATTATTTTTGAAAGGTATTTTTAGTGTTCTTTCTTCACGTACAGCTGGCACAACAACTATTCAGTAGTACATGGTATTTTAGGGCTGTGACTGATGTCGGAGCAGTGGATAACAGATTCGACAAGATGAAAGGAAAAGGCTGCCAGAGCGGTGGTGAGAAATTGCCAACCCATAGGCTTAATAAGCCTTAGTGTCACAGATGGAAAGGAAAAGCTGGATTTTAGAAACGCCAAAGAAGAATCAGCAAATTCGATTTCAAGAGGGTCTGAAGCACAGTGGTGAAAGAGGAACTGTGTCAGGCACCCAGGGTGCCAGGGAGATGGCACAGGAGCACGAAGAAATAACAAGCTGATAAGGAGGAGTTCCTATGAATTAAGTTGCCCTTTAGAGTTGATTGGTCTTAATCTGGCCAAAAAGCTAAGAGACAGTGACTATGTTGGTTTTGCATTTCCCCCATCTCCAATACCAATGAAATTGAATTAATCACTGAGTCTTTAATAAATATTTTTTGAAAAAGTCAACAAAAAAACCAATCAAAATCCATACATGTGCACACACAGTATTTCACTGGTGCCTATCCACCTCGTTTACTGCAAGGACAATGCAAAGACAACATTAAGCCAGGAGACTTACTTCATCCTCCATCTATTTTATCCCCTTCCATCAAGCTGCGTATCCACCCTATGCTGACATTTAAATAATGCACCTACAGGGGAATAGCATGAGCTGCAATGAAGGACGTCACTGCTGACCCAGAATAGTAGTGAACCAGAGTCTTCACAAAAAGGCTCTAATTTGCTTTTGAATGCAGCCTCGCTTGAGTACAAGGAGTTGTTCTTTGTAAGAAACCAAAGTCCAAAAAATAAAATGCACAGTGGATTTTTAGACTTTCCTTCAAATATCTGGGTAACACTCTTCACTTTTACAGCCCCCTGTGAGCACTCTGAGGAGGCAGACAGAATACACCATGGGACCCAGCCTGCACTGGGGAGCCAAGAACTTGGGTCTGCAGTACCGCAGCGAGAAGGATCAGGCTGTAGTCACTTCCCCAGCTTCCAGCTCTCCGAATAAAAACCCACTGCTTATTTTGAATACCGAATAGTCGAACCATACTAACAAGGGACATGAGCACTCTCCTGACAACAAAAGATAGACCTTACAACCTGCAGCTTGGAAGAACCTACTTGGTGCTCTCCTGCTTCAGCCAGCCCATCACTAGTATTCACTACGCTGGTTTAAATCTATTTGCTGGTTTAACTCTCCACGCTGCTCCACACTTCACTGCGAGAGCATGCTCCCACAGTACGCCATGGCTACAAGCACCAGCAATCACACTCTCTCACCTTATGTCACATCAAATCAGCAGGCAGGCCGGACATCTCTCACTCCTAACAGCGTTTTCTCCTAATACAATATCACATAGACAATACTGATCCATGTTACTAGAGCTTGATCACTGAAATTCAGCCTCCTGAATTTTGAGACACCTTCCTCTGCTCTTCAATAGCAATTAGTAACACCTTACAATCACTGGTACTAGCTCAAGCACAGACAATTAAACTCTCTGGAAGACATTGCTTCTTAAAGCAGCGAAGCAAGCAAAAGCTTGAGACTGAAATAAATTAAAACTGGCAACATGGGATAGTTCTGTAGACCTCTTTAGCTTTTAGGAATTCCTGCACTTCTAAGGACACAAGCATTGTAGGTCTTTTTCCTCAATTTTCCTGAATTAACTACATTACTGTCAGTAAAACATCCATAATGATTCTGTAAACATCTGTAAAACCACAAAACGAATCCTTCATATTTACATATTCAGAGGCACGGCCAGACGCATGTTTAGCTATTCATCCCTATTGCTCCAATACAGCTGGAGAAACCCAATGAACTCAATCCCTATACTATTTCCCAGAAACTGCTCAGCCTAACAAGTCTGCGCAGCAGGATACCCTAGCTGACTTCCAGACAGCGATGACAGCTGCTCCCCGTACATCCTCTATACGGCCCTCACTGGCTGCTTCACCACGCTAAAAAATGCTCTCATTTTTGTATCCATCTCTGTTGCCACAGGTATCAACAGGACCTAGTGGAGTATTGCACAAAACTACTCTACAGGTGTGGCTCTCTACATCTCAGTCTCACTATTGGTCTTCCCCGAGTTGTGGGACTGTATTAACACTCGTTGTAATATGGTCCTAAAATTAGTATTCTAACCTGAAATGTAACATAGGTGACAACCGCACGGACTCTATCTGTTCATCCTCTTCAAGTCATCCATCAAGGAAGACATTGTATCTTGCCCTGCATTTTAAGAGACGAGATGGTTCAGGACGTGGTACCACAAGACAGCCAGTGACAACCGAACCACCAGCTGCTGCTGGAAAGGGGCAGCTCCTGTCCCTCCATCCCACACTCCCAGCTGCACACTCCTACCACCTCCCTCGCACCAGCGTTTTCTTGACATCTCAGTGAGCTGCTTCAATGCATTAAATCCATCAGAAACTAATGCAGTGGAAGGGGGAGAGAGAGCAAATGCTTTTCTGCCAATGCAGCAAACCAATCTGTCCCTTTGCTGAACTCAGTGCTAGAGGTGGTGCCAACTTCGGCACGGCTGAAATGGGGAAGGAAGAGGAGAGACCATCCCTTTTAGCAGCAGAGACTTGTTAGATCAGCCGAAGTGTCTGACCAAAGGATCCCTTGGCCAGTCACCATTGACAACATAACAGGTGATGTTAAAACACAACACTGGGCGGTTGGAGGGGAAGGCGAAAAGGGGACATGTAGATAGAAATGAAACACTTCAGTACTTGTTGCCCAGCACCCAGAACACCAAGAAAAAATACAGTCTGCCAAAAAAATGGTGCCAGTCCCAAGAGGTGCTACAGACATTTCCCCAAAAGAGATGTACCAAGCGCAGATCAAGATGCTGTGATGCCTATACACTTGAGTATGTTAAGGACATCCTTTATCAGCAAAAATAACCGCAGAGCTACACCACCACAGAATGGCAACAGAACGTCTAATAAAACACACTGGCACGGTGGAGGTTTGCAGATGGACACCAGGCATCGTGGGCACCAGGTTGGGTCAGCCTGAGAGTAGAAAGAGCCAAGAAACAGATTGCAAATATTTTCAAGCTGTATCCCAGCTGATATCTATCTTTGCTTTTACAAAACACAACACCATGCAGTATTTCATAGCCGTGAGTATCAGGACTTTGTGACTTGCACGTTCCAGCTGAAATCCTAATGACTGCTGTTTTATGAGATCTGCTCAAGCCTCATCACAAGAAGCAAGCTAACAAGCTCCACAATACAAGAATAGAATTTCATCCCACTGCCACTGCAAATGACTATGGAGTCTAGTTCCTACTTCACCCTTTCCTAGTACCCTTAGTATCTTTCTCCTTTGAATCACTCGAGCAATGTGGTTTTCAAGCTCTAAAAGTCAAACATGAGTGGTAAGTTCATACAGGATCACTCAACCAGTAGTGTACCATGACAGTTTGTGCAAGACGACCTCCACCCAACTTTGTAGACATCATCTCATTTATATTCTCGGACGATCATATCGGGCTCCAGTCAAAATCTGGCCCTACCCTGAACAAACAAAAAACTACATAAGATAATAATCCTGAAATGCCACCAGCGCTCCAGAGAGCCACCCTTTAAATATTTTTATTGAGAAGTTAGGAGGCAGCAGAAGAGGCAGAGGGGAACTCAAGTTTACCCATATATTGCCACAGAACACACTACTGAAAATGACAAATGATGAGAGAGTTGCTTTATTTTGAAATGCATGGTCTTAAACAGATACTAATAAAAGTAAAGGCTACTAATTCTCCATCAGAATTGAAATGCAATCTCATTACCAACTTTTAGGCTTCAAAAGTCACACCATAAACATTTCAAATGCCACCTGGTATAGATATTCAATTCACAGATTTCATGCAAGTATGTACTTTTTTCAGTAACAGTAACTTGAGCATTCTCAGGATAACCTTTATTTCAAAACTGGACTGCATTAAGGTTATATAGTCCGTTTTGGTTTTACTAGATAATTGCACTAAACATGCTGCCACCGACAGCCAAAAAGCTCCGTTGTTTCTAGGGTTATTAACCAGTTTAGTACAATCGATCACCTCTCAAATATTCTGAAAAAACAGATGGCCAGTGATCCCAGGGCAACGCTCCCAAGAGCGCTAAAAACCATAATAATCAAAATACAAATTTCAGTCTTCTCTTGTTCACATCAGAAGTTATGGACGGATTCATGGATTTAGTTCAAACTGCTTGAACAAACGAGGAAATACCAGAAAAATATTTTTCTGGGGAATAAAAAGGAAGAAAAAGGTAACAAAAATATTAAGCTCAGAGAAAAACTGTGAAAGAAACTCTTGTTGTATGTTTCACCTCAGTGTGTTAACAACTTGAAGTATATAGAAACCACTGAATAATTATTTTTTAAATCTGCTTGCCATATATGTAATCCAAGGGAGTTGGGAAAAGCTTACAGAAACAAAACGTCACTGAAAAGATTACGATTTAAAATTCAGGTTGAGACATTGATTAATTAAAGGGCAATTCAACAGAATTCTGCCTGAAAAACTGCAGTGGAACAGGTCCCTTTTCTTTTAGAAAACCCGACAGGTGTATGTATTCTGTGGAAACTGAAGATGAGAAGAGGGCATTTTTCTGGGATTTATCTTCAAGCATCTTTTGAACGCTGTGACTGTTAATTCTCCTGCCAAAACCAGTGCTACATCTCTTCTTGCCCATTCAACTGTCTGTGCACTTGGCACTTCTCTTGCTTTTATTACAGAATACAGAACCTGAACCTGCTTTTATTACAGAAGATGAATCTGAACAACTTTTAAAACTCTTTAGTAATACACAGCAAATACACTGTTTAAAAAAACAAAAAAAAAGGAGAGAGAAAAACCCACAGGTTTTCACTAACTGCAATTTAGTATCCTCTAGTATGTCAAAAGAAATCATATCTTAAAAAAAACATTACTAACATAGTTCACGTTCTGTAAAATGCTTTTAAATATATCTCCACCGCAGGATAAACTTTTTCTTAGAACCAGCTGCGCCAATTTCAAGCATTTATTAGCCAAATAAAAACCATTAGCAGCCACCTGATCTCATTTTCTTAATGAGTAATTCAAGAATATACAGCTCCATTTTATCAAGATGACAAACGTCCCAGAGTCTTCATTCTGACTTCACTAAATGTCATACATGCATCACTGCAGTTTTTAACCAAACGTTTTAATCTACCCACAAAAGGGGGTCATAAAGCTTTTGCAAGAATCTGCATTTATGTGACTACCTCCATAATTCCACTGTATACTGTCAAGCTACTATATGTTATCTGTATCTGTCTTATTCATTCAGCTATGGCTGTGCAACAGCTAAGCAAGAGTTGGGACTATTTTTTTCTGCAAACAATATGATGTAAGTACTTACAAGCGTTCCTGATTTCTAAAGCGTGTGAGAAGATTTAAGGGCTAAATCCTGCCCTCTAGTGTACCTGTGGATGGTAGTGCCCTGGGAACCTTCCACACTCTTCCAACAGCCCTTTGCAAACCGGGCGGAAAACAGCTGGGAGAGACAGGACAGTTCATTGCCTATCGAAGACATCTTGTATTTGCCTTGCTTCATTTTCAGAGTGTACCCGCTACTGGGTCACACACCTTCAGGGTGGGTAAGACTAAAATCTGGGTAAAAGGATCAGCAGACATGATGACAGATAAGAGAGCATCCTCCCCTGAACAGCACCATCCCACAGCATCCCCAGCCAACACAGGTGGTCTGTCCCTCGTGTCATTAATTGACCCTGCGGCACCACGCAGAAAACAGTATGATGGTATTTCTATGACAAAATAAGCGAAAGACACAAAGGAAGCATATTCTCAACTTCTTTGCATGGGAGCTCTCTGCTACGTCATTCCCTAAAACCAGCTACAGCTGAGAGCCGGGAGGAATTTCTATGTTGACCATGTCGCAAAGCATTAGCATTTGGCAAACCAGTTAAGGTCTACGCAATAGATCAAAAGTAATGCAAAAAGAGTCCGTTTTGAGAAGGACTTGGGTAGAAGCAATATATTCGAATGTTTAGGGCCAGGTTTTTAAAAAAAAAAAAAAAAAAAAAAGAGAACTCTCACCTAATGCTAAGATTTGGAACACAATGCCCTGTCAACAGCTCCGGCCACATCTGTGGGACACTGAAACAGGAGAGGAGATCTTCTGAGTCCCAGATAACTTACGCACCTATAAAAAACTAAGCACCAGGTACTGAACCTTCATACTGAAACACTTCTTGACCTTTGCTCGAATTTTTCTTTCCGAGGATCACAGTTAGTTTTCTTCTATTTGCACGAACAGCAATCAGATTTCTATCTTCTTGACTAAGCTGGTATGCTCTGAAAGTCTGCATATACTTCAATATAGTCTTTTCAAAACATTTACAACATAACCATTTAAATGTTGTGTATGATACAAGTAAAAACCGTAACATTAACAACTACTTATGAAAGGAACTTTCTCAAGAAGAAATTTTCCTGGACCAGTATTACCCTATTTTACATTTTCTTGAGATATTTGTGGAAGAGTAGCCAGCTACTGAGCAGGAAGAAGATATTTCAGACATCTGCAAGGTTGATAAAAGCTCACACTGCTGAATGCTTTCCAAGTGACAGGCTGGAGCCTCGTCACCTCATTAACGAGTGGACAAGAACAGCTCGGGATTCCTTGGACGCCTTGGTTTATGCTCACCATGAAATAAAGCTGCTTGAGAAATTATGGAAATATATAAATGCCAACCATTCCTCAGCAAGGGAAACCGTGAAGGGAACCAGCTGTGCTATTAGACATTTTCTACAGTGTATGGATAAGTGTTCCCTTTCCATTCCCCTTGCTTTTCCCCTTCACTGGCACTGTAGCCTCTTTGAGGCAAACACCTCCGGAGGGTTTCTAAAAGCCTTTCCAAAAAGACTGCATTCTTTGTACGTTTTCCAGGGCATAAATCAAAAGTTGTTGATCAACAACAACAACAAAAAAAAAAGAATAAGTTTTTAGTTTTGCTTTAAACAACAAAACTAAGAAAAGTGCCTTCTGTTTCTTGTTTGTCTGAAACGTACCTCTTCAAGGGAAAAAGACTCAGCAGAAGTCCCCAGGGTGTGTCCAAAGGGGCACTTCACTGAAGTCACTGTACAACACACATCAGATGTGGCAATATCGACCACGTAAGACGTATTGTCCTGTTTTTTAGCTGCGTGAATCATATGATTCCAATCCTCCAGCACACAGGACGTAAACTTCCATTCCCAATTTCACTAACGACACAATTATGAATAAACCAAGGTGAACGGGGTGAGTGTAAAAAAATCAAAACTCTCAGTACCATGACATAAAACAGACCATACACTTCGAACAAGCTGTCCCTTAGTACTAGAGGCAGAAGTGGGGGAGCAAAAAAGGACGTGGATAATAGAAATTTGTTTACAGTATTAGATTTTGGTCTGAAACACAAGGAGATAGTCATTCGCCTTCTAAAATAAGAACTTCCTTTAAAAGTAAAAATGACGATGTGCTAATCAAATGCTATTTTGTATAATTAATTCATAAAAATAGCAACTACCACAAGAATCTCTCCTAGTTGTCCTTTAATTAGATTTCTAAACCAAATTCTCTGCAGCCATTATATTTCTTTTCTCAAAGCCATCTTACAAAACCTTTTACTTAACTAAGAAAAACACCGTGAGTTATTTGAGGTGTATATTTTCTTTGTTAATTTTTTTTTTTTTTTTTAAGTCTTCTCACGTTGTCCAAGATTTATTGCCATCTGCCACACCAACGTGACCTGCCAGGCATACCACAAGATTTCACAGGGACTTCCACAGAGCAGCATTCACCAGGTCAGAGTTCAGCATCGCGCAGATTCGTATCAAATGACGTACTTAAAACAAAGATGCTAAGGATGTGAACCATGTAATGCCGTAGCAACATGCCATGCTGACGCCTGAAGCACTGATCTCTCTACTTCTCAGAACTAGAGTTCTTCCAGGAAAAGAAAAAAAAAAAAAAAAAAAGCTTCTGCCTTACAGTATAGTAATTTTATTTTTCATTTAAGTGGAAATGAATTGAGTACTCTGGAGATACATTTTCTACATATTGCTTCTTTAAGCATCTCTTAAGGTAGAATTATAGCTTAAGGTCATCCAAACTTAAGAACTTTTCTCCCTATTTTACGAAAAGAGAGAAGAGAGTGCCAAGCTGACGGGTACCTGAGGAGGTCCCAGCAGCTGACCTTCTGCAACACAGGGCAGAGGCCACATCAGCCATTTATAACTCAGGTTTTCCTTTACCTGTTGCCACCATTCACTCAAGAGGAAAAAGGGTAGGAAAAGAGGGGGGCTTTGGAGAGACAAGTGCCAAAGGAAAGGGGGAAGAATACTAGTGATCAGATAATATTGAAGAGGCAGAGAAGAAAAAGTACAGAGGCAAAATGGAGAGCCAGAAAGAAATGATAGCAAAAATAAAGCCGTAGAGCAAAACATAGAAACTTGAAAGGG
>NW_009211111.1:40185-42661 GCF_000690835.1 Fulmarus glacialis
CCAACATCAGAATGATTTTCAAACTAGGAAAGCAGCATGAGAAATCAGTTTAAAAATTTCTAGCATTGATAAGGCTTAACAGGAAGAGAAAACACACATTAGACGGGGGGGGGGAGGACGACATGATTATGGGGGAGCTCTATGATGAAAAAGATGACAACTATGAATACCACCACCACTCAGGGCAGCTGGGCCCAGCCAGACAAGCACAGAACTTTTCAAACTAGGAAAGCAGCATGAGAAATCAGTTTAAAAATTTCTAGCATTGATAAGGCTTAACAGGAAGAGAAAACACACATTAGACGGGGGGGGGGAGGACGACATGATTATGGGGGAGCTCTATGATGAAAAAGATGACAACTATGAATACCACCACCACTCAGGGCAGCTGGGCCCAGCCAGACAAGCACAGAACAACACGCACCATTACTGGCATTTCTCCCCACAAACAGCAGAGTACTGAACAAGGCAAGAACCTGAGAGCCACGGCAATGTCTGGAGACCCAGCTTCAGCCTTGTACGTCCCTGACTCAACATCATCTCCCTTTGCAGCAAACTTCCAGCATACTTTCATAGCTACTTCTAGGGGTGAGATGACATCTTTGATGAACTAATGAGACTTACTTCCTGTAAGAATTCCCACATTTCCCAAATACAAAAGGCTAAAGCAAGCTGAACATACTACTGTATGCTTTGCATCACAGATGCACAGTAACCGACTGGTACGTGTAAAAACCAAACCACTTATCTATATGGTAAAACCAAACCACTTACCTGTATGATAAATTAATGCCTTGCTTTAGGCATCAACATTTTAAAAGTCCACATGCAATCATTTACTGCACTGTATTGGCAATAAATATATTTTGTTACTACTCGCATAACATCGACTACGCTTCCCTTTAAACCAGTATCTGAAAAACAGAGAAATGCAAACGTGTAGGACCAAGTCTGAAAGCTTCCTATAGCTTTTCCTAAGAATACTAGTTGGCCTAATAAAGGATGCTAACTTTCCTGAAATACACTGTTCCACGTACATCTTCAGCCCATCATACGTACAATATTTCTACCAAGCAGTCACAAAATAAAATAGCCTCAGACTGAAGCCCAACTTGGCAATACTGTCATTTGGGAACAGTCTGTTACAGTGTTTCTTTGGAATTTTTGGAAAAGCTTTTTTGCAAATGGTGAATGTCCAAAGTGGAAAGTAGTATTAAGAACCTTTGGTCCGTCTCCTTACTTCCTTCTCCTCTTCGTCCTCTGACTTTAGTTCCCTCTGTGCATCTATCACCCAGAGCACAGGTGCAAAACAGATGAAGATTCACAGTAAAACATTTCACCTGCTCTTTATGCCAAGTGCCAGCAGGCAGGCCGCTGCCTGGTTGAGGTGCACACATTGTGCAATAACAAATTTTCTCAAACCAGGAATCGCATTGAGACTACCTATCTGATAGACAACTTACAGCAACTCCTTGTACCTGTTTTGAAGGAAATACCTCACGGGCATTTCAAAAACTTGCCGCTACACCTGCAAAAACTCCATACTGAATACTTCCAAAATATTCTGAGGTCTGTCCCAAGAACAAAATGCCTTTTTGCAAAGAACAGCCTGAGTTTCTAACAGCAACCTGCCCCACGCTCCCTGCGAAACTGCCTGTAGGAGAGCGGGCACCTGGCACCGCAGACGGCAGAGGCCAGCTCAGGTCACAGACCCTCAGACCGCACTAACCACTCAATCCATGGGCTGTGTTCCCAGCTCAGGAGCCTATTTCCTCCCTCAAAAGATCAGGTATCAGGGGACAAACTGCTTCTCCTGGAATCCACAGGTTTTGTTTTAGCTGTATTTTATCCATCCTTAATTAAGTTTAACAAAAAAAAAGAATCACAACATGCAACATTTTAAGCCAAAAACGTGCTTTGACAGTACTTTGTTATAAACTCTGCTTTCTTGAATAAATTTACACCTCTGTTCCTAAGAGTACTTGTACGCTAAGAGTACTTCTATTTGTGAGGACTTACCCGCACTGGGAAAAAAAAAAACAACCACCTTCTTTCCACCTTTATGCAACTAACATATTTTCCACTGCCAATGGTGGTAAAACAGTCAAGTGCCATTACACCCGTTTAAGAGCCATGCAAACAAATTCAGACACCTTCAAGCACGTAAGCAAATCTTTGTGCGTCTGACAAGCTCTGTGCCGCAGCAGGTTGAATGAGGAGACGCCAACAAGAGTTTGCACCGGGACATCCCACCGGTGCCGATGTGGTACCCGGCCGCGGGAAGCCCGGCGTGGTCTGGAGCTGCGATAGATGCCTGTACGTGCATACGAATAAACCATACGTCCGTACATACACACGTTTATTTATATATCCGTATGCATATTTACACACGCCTTCTAAGCAAAGCTCGCTGCCGATGCTTCAGCAGGGCGGGACGGCCGCCGAGGCGCCGGCCCCTCTCGGGAGCCCCGCTGCC
>NW_009211112.1:0-1345 GCF_000690835.1 Fulmarus glacialis
CCGGCGGTGCTCAGCCTGACCCGTCCCCCCCGTGAGGAGGCTCAAAGCTTCCCGCGGCGGCGCCGGGGTCTCAAGGTGAAAGGCAATCCTTGCTCTTCAGCAGCCTGAATTGCAGCCGTACTTTAATCACTCCTGCATGTCACTTAAGACTGATCCTAAATGCTATTTTATAATATACAGAGGAAAAAAAATGTCTATTTTTCAAAGCTATATTATTGAATGTATATATGTATAGACAGATCAGTAAGTGATGCGAGTGTCTCGTTACCGACCAGTGTTCTCCGGGAGCGGGCAAGCCCCCGGGCGCTTTGGCAATAGCCCGCTCGTGCCGCGACTGCAATATTCCCGCCAAGGGGACCACAGCGGGCTCCCTTTCTGTACAGGCACCGTAGCACCGACGCCTGTGCGACCCCAGCCTGAGCAAGCTGCTTTTGAGAGTCAGAGAGCAGCTTCTCCACCTGAAACGTTTTTACACGCAGAAGTTTTTAATCCGCGTTAGACGCCAGCGTTTAGCCCTGTGGGTTACGCAGCTGCCAAAGTAAAAGCCATATTGCAAAGCAAGCACAAGGTAAGAGGAGCCTCAGCTCCAAGGCGAGGCGATTGTCTGCACTGTTTTAATGCCAGACACTAAAATCACGGCCAGAAAAGGCTCCCAAGCCCTGGGAGGTGTAAGCTATGCAATGGGGTGGGCTGGCGGAGCCGCGCTTGCTGCCAGAGCCGAGACTGACCCTCTCCGCCAAAGCACCAAAGAGCCGAGCTGTGGGCAGAGACCCAAAGCAGGTCCTCAGCCTTAACCCAGGGGTGCACGCTCAGAAAATACTTGGGTTTGCTCTTAGGAAGGCAGAGAAACCCCCCCCAGCTACCGGCCTTGCACTCGTGTAAGGCGAGAGGAAGGTGCGGGGGAACAGGGGCCGTTCCTGGGAGAGTGGGAGAATGATGCCAATTAATTAGGGCCCTTCCTTGGACAGAGCACATGATGCATTCAAAGGGGTGGAACTTGGATAAGCACTTATTTTTCCCCATTTAAAGACAAGTTCCCCCTTTTTTCTAGCGTGCAGATAAAAAAGCCACACTGCAGGCAGCAGCAGGCTCTGGGAGCCTTCCCCTGCCAGGTCTTGAGGGTTTCCTAAAATGAGAGGAGGTTGCTTACCCCGCAGCCGGGCAAGGAGCACCCCATCCCTGTGCTGGCACAGTGCAGTGCTGCCTGCCCCTGCCCATGCTGGACCAGGCTGTATTTCACCCCTCGTCCGGCACCGAGCCCGACTGACGCCGACTGCAGCCATAAGAGTGATGCAGAGGAGGTGGGACGGGAGCCTGGTGCCTTCTCTGCCCTTTCCAGCCTCCC
>NW_009211112.1:1365-2910 GCF_000690835.1 Fulmarus glacialis
GATGGTTTTCGTTATTTAGCTACCTCCCAGGGGGTGGCGAGGACCAGGCAGGGGCCGGCGGGGAGGGGGAGCCACGAGGCAGTGGAGGAAAAAGCACTTCGTGGAGGATTTGTCTCGCCTTCAGAAACCCTCGGGGAACCCTCACCCCCAGGGCGGGGGCACCCCGGGCTTAACGCGGTTCTGCCGCTCCCCCCCACCCCGCCTCGACTTCTCCGCCCAACCGACAGCTTAAACCACATTTCATCATTAGTATTTAATACAATTTAAATCCTTCTTGTTGATACCGCAGCCTGCACGGTCTTGCTGATGCTGAGTTGTTATATATGCTTGCTGCACTGTGACAGTATTATATAAAAAGCTTTGTATTATTAATTACACTTTTTTTTTTTGTCTGTTTACATTACAAGCAAATGACATATCAACAGAGAGCTTCTTGCAATATACGTGGGGGCGGGAGGGGAAAGTATGCCAAAGAAATGTCTTTAAAGGGGTCTTTTTGCATTTTTATATGAATAGAATGTTTCTAGCAGATATGTTTTGTTTAATATATTAAAGATTTGCCAATCTGTCAACATCTACTGTTGTTTCTCACAGACTTCACGTTCAAATACAACGGGCCGCCAGGCTCGGAGAGGGCCCTGTTTTATTGAGTGAGCAGCCAGCAGCACTATGCACACACAATCCAACGCTGCGCCTTTGCCACAGATTTCCAGCAGCTTCATGTCCCTTATTTAACCAAGGCTGGGGTAGTTTTCTCTCAGCCAGTTAAGGTGTCTCCTTGACCCTCACAAACCCATTCTGTCAAGGAGGTGAAGCACGAGAAGGTGAAACCTTCCACAGAAAAGCCGGAGCGGCGCTACGGAAAACCAGCACCAGTGAAGGTGCTGGAGACCTTCCCCGTGAGCATCACCCCGTTGTAAGTCCACGGGCTCATCAGACTCGCTTGTGACGCCGCCCCGCCGGACTGGGACTCACAAAACACCTTTTACCACAGGCTGCAAAGAGAGAGAATCCAGAAACCAGCCCTGGCACCTGCGCTTTTACTTATTTCTAACAGAAACGTAACAGAACCCAAAGCAGTCACTCTATAAAAAGCCCCATTTTGGTCCAGAACACGAAGAGGACATAGCCCACTCCCTCGGGCGACTGTCCCTGCAGCGTGCGATGGCTCTGTCACCCTCGGGTTTCACACTTTTGGCCCCACAGTCCCTACTGCCCCGGCATCTCTGGCAGCACCGTCCTCTGGACCACGCTGGAGACGACCATCTTCACAGCCAGGCCTTGGCCTTCCTGAAGGCCCGGATCTCCTCCGGGCCCCGCAGGTACTGCTCGATTTCGCTGTCGGAGATGGGCTCGTCGCCAGTGATGGCAGAGTCCAAAGCACTGGGGGCTGCCGTCCGCAGCCTCTTCCTCGGATTGAGAAGGCAGGGCGGCAGCAAGGGCCTCGGGCCGTCCTCACGCTGGCGTTTCCCTTCCGAGGGACAGCCCTCCTCCTGCGCTGCCCCTCCTGCCGCCGCCGGAGAGCCAGGGGAGCCCTCGCCCATG
>NW_009211112.1:3147-5237 GCF_000690835.1 Fulmarus glacialis
GGCGGCGGGCTGCAGCGACTGCCACGACAGGAAGGCCGCAGCCGTGACGATGGGAACAGGGTGCCGGCCGGTGATCAGCCACGTCTCGCTGGCCAGCTCCACGATCTGCATCGTTCGGGCAACCATCTTCTCCTTGTCCTCCACAAATGGGGCAGGGATGTCGGCCGCGTGCTGGAATAGCCGAAAACTGCAAGAGTAAAGAGCCCATCGTTAGCACCAGGGGACTGGGAAGCCTCACCACGCAGTGCCTCAGTAATCCAGCTCACTGGGGGAGCTGGCTGCAGTAAGGTCCTTTAGGACAGACACACCCCGCTCCTGCCATGGGCTTCTGCTCACGTTACCTAGCTAAGTGCTGCACTGCCCACTCTCCAAACTGAGGAGAAAGGGGCAGGAAGAGAAGAATCACAGCCCAGACTGACAAGGGAGGCAGAAAAGCCATCACAGTCTGCAAAAACCCCAGCACACACGTAGGCCATTGCCCCCAGCCCACCAGCCAACACCAGTCCTGCTCCTTCGGCTGCTCACGTCCACCTCCGGGCTACTCTGTTGTACTACAATCGCTGGACGGAACAAGAACTCGATGCATCATTTGTCATTCCAGGGACAACAAAGTGCACTCCCAGATCACGAATTTTAGATGCTGCTGCACCAGTACTGCTACTCAGCCTAACGGGCTCTCGGTAGATATGCCCCTCCTTAGCATGCAGGGCTGCAAAGGGAATACTTTTCCAGATGATGTGGTTTTGCCACTTTGTTTGAGAGCACTCAGCAACATGCTTGTGTGGACCTCTGCCCTGGCCACGGCTGCGTTTCAGAAGCTTTTTCACCCATGGTGAAATGGCTGAAAGGGGCCCCGTTACCTGTTCAGGTGCGTCTTCACCAGATCCCCCAGGCTCAGGGCCGGCACAGAGAGCCCGAGCTCTTTCTGAAGGCTCAGGTAGACGCTGGCAAACAGCTCCTGCTTCGCATAAAGGAGGGAGCAGATCGTCCCCATCGTCAGGGGCCAGTTGTGCTGTCGACAAGTCACGAAGACGCAGCAGCCCCCCAGCAGCTCCTTCTTCTCCAGACTGACTAGGTGGAAGGAGGGGTGCTGCAGAGCTCTCTGGAAGTAGGACACCGCCGTTTCCTCAAACACCGTCGGGAGGTGGAGGACTTTACAGAGATCCTGGACCCGCCTGATCCCTGTGAGAAGACACCGCCCTTAAAGATCAGCTCAAGCAGCTTCTGATACACACCTCTCCTCAATATTACACTGCAGCCAGCAATCACCCAGCCCCAGACAAAGGCGCGAGGGTTCCTGCAGCCCTGCAGACAACGTGAAAAGATCTCCCAAGTCCCTTAGTGCAGGAGAGGCAGTTTGCTGAAGGCAGCCACTGGCTGGATGCAGAACTAACTGCCGCCTTCATACCTTGCTGCCAGCTCTGAAGGCTTTTGCCATGTCCAAGAGCATTAGGAACATGTTAAAAAAACTAGAGTAGCAGCAAGAGAGAACTGGGGTGTGAAGGAAACCAAACGGCATGCTCTTACCTCGCTGCAGGCAGCGGCTCAGCTGCTCTTTCTGGCCAGTGCTCTGGGAATACGCCACCTCTGAAAAAGTCAGTGTTAGTAACTCTGGGGAACAGTGTCATTTAGATTTTGGGCAACCAGATGCCCATGATACTGGATTTCAATTACCAGAATTGACAGGTCTTTGAGGCCACTAAACTAGAGCTGGCAGCACAGGTTAAGTAATAGTGAGGAGCAGGACCCCTTAAAGCCATAGTTTCTCTACAAACAGAACCAGCAAATGGCCTCGGGGCTACTCCAGTACACTTATAAGAGATTAAAATGCCAAAAAGCAGCACACCACCAGTTCCAAGCCTAAAACCTGGCAGAAAAGTGCTGTCAGTCTGACTCTATCACGGAAAAACCATGCTGGGCTTTTGCTTAGGGAGGGAGGGGGAAAGCGGCTGGTCTCATCCTGGCAGCACCCAGCACTGCCCTCCACACAGAGCCCTCTCGGAGACCAAGAAACCTGCAGACGCGCAGAGCGTGCAAGGACAACGGCCCCTTGCCTGACTAAAATGGCTGCTTGGGGAGAGCTTCGTTCC
>NW_009211113.1:0-42557 GCF_000690835.1 Fulmarus glacialis
GAATGATGGCTGAAACCATCCACGAACGCCAGCAGATAAACATGAAATACGGAAACGTAAAAGCTGGCCCCGTGGCGGTGGTTCCCAAGGAGGTGGAGGTTCGCTCTGGCCCAGGTCAAGCAGTTCATCCCTGGTTAGTCACTGCCGCAGAGCCAAGGCAGAAGACAGCATACAGTCAGAGGGAAAAAATAAAGTCAGAGGGAAAAAGAAGCCAATGGAAATTTAAAAGCAAACTTCCCTACCCTGCAAAACCTCCCAAAGCCTCCCAACGCAGCAGCAATTAGACGGGGATTGCAAGGGAAGAGGAAAAAATTGGATGTGTTGCTCCTCCGGCTGCAGTTGCAGCTTCTGAAGTGTGAAGAGGATATTGAACAACAGCAAAAAGTTGATAGTAATGATCAAATGTTATGGTAGAATTAAAAAACTAACAAGTAGAAGAAAAAAGTTAAGGAATAGAATATGGTGCAATGGAAGCGGTAAGATTTTTAGGAGCAGATTTTAGTGGTAAAGTTTTAGGACCAGCATTGGTGTAACTCTGTGTACTCAAAACTTGCCGGAGAATAACATTAAATAACCTTTCTGCCTTTTCTCATTGCAAACAAATTTTTTGGGGGTCCCAAGACAAAATCCTGAAGTCTTTCATCTAAAAAAATCTTAATAAACCAACTGTAGTCCCTATAAATAACACTATTGGCATTACAGTTAGCAGTTTCATTTCTGGGCGGCAGAGAGGTCTGTGCTGTGTGAGCAAGTTCGCTGTTTCTGAGGCTCTTAGGCTGTCTGTAACCACACAGCGCAGTCCGTTACACAGGGATTGTTCCCCTGTACGTGAAGCTGAATCCCCAGAGCAGTGGTTGTGCTAACCTCAGGACCTATAGCCCTTCTTGGGGTGCCGAGAGAGGGTCCCAAAGGAAATTGGCTGAGCTGGCAAGAGGCCGAGAGGGCCCCCAGCGAAGGGAGGGACTAGAAAGTTACAGACGAATGAAGAGAGGGTAAGTCTAAAATGAAAACTGATCATACAATCTGACCTTAGGCAAGGAGATGGGCATTACTGAAACCGAGACCATGTGAGAGAAACAGTGTCCCTTTGTCTCTCTTCAGATCGACTCCTGTTCTTCAGTTGTGTAAGAGTTTAACTGTGAGAAAGGGGAGGGTGAGGGTGTGTTCTGGGATTTGGAGGGCAGCCAAGAGCATTGCTGATTAATTATTTAAAAGGTCCTTTATTCTCATTCAGTTTCTAACTGAAAAATAGTAAAAAGAAATTATATAGTCTTGCATCCAGTCCATGAAATTGCTTGGTAGGAAAGGCCAAAAAACCCTGTTCAGAAATAAGTTGTTATAGGATCTTCAAGAGATGCAGTCCTTGTTCAAGTGTGGTCACCGTACTAAAGGGCTTACTGCATTTAAAATTTCAGTATAGAAAATGTACACCACCACCTGAACTATAGCATAGCACAAGTTGTGCTGTCATATGCTGCCCTACAGTGATGAAACACCCCTTTCTGAAACATTTCTTCAACATTTTTGTGAGCCCAGGATAATGTTCTTTTTGCTCTGTCAACAGAAAGGAAAAGAGACTTCTTCAGAATAAAAGACATGGATTGAAGTAGAGCACAACAGACATATTCTCTACCAGTGCTAGATGATTGCTCGATTGCCTGCAGTCAGGAAGACAGTAAGGTGACATTTCAATGCTTATGGAAGCACTGGCCATTTTTTATGAGGAAAGAACTGGGAGTGAAGTGACAGGCTGAGGCTGGGGGCCAATGGAAATATCCTTGAGAAGAAGTTTTTGGCTTATCTCCATTCAGTTAGTGGGCAATTTCCATCTCGTAGACGTGAGAAAATAATATAATACTCAGAACAGACAGTGTGATTAACCAGTCAGAACTCCTAAGAAAATACCAGACCTGAATTTAATCTATCCCAAATCAAGAATGAAAAAGTATTTTCTGAGAGTCAAGTAAGAAAGATCTACATACCTCCTGTGCTTCATCAGCTCTTCTTTTTGGCTTGTAATGATGTACAGTGTTATAAAATGCAGGACAAGTTCTCTGAAGGTGATTTCAGAGTAACTATTATATTACCCTAACAGAAGGTTCAGAAAATTTAAAGTTGGAGAAAAAGCGAGTCCAGAACTTAACATTCCAGTGAAACTGGATTGGAAAACCACAAAGCTGACTTTGTGAGGCTTAGGAGGAGATCCTAGTTCTTTACATAAGGCTCAAATAAATACGCTTTGTATGACAGATGTCTTTATATAGGTAGGAGAGGCTTCCTTCCCATGACTGAAATTTTCTGTGCATCTCCTAGGAAGGATATTTGGATCTGCAGTCTGGAGAATTTCATTGTGCCCAGAGCTTACGGCCTGAAATAGTACATCTTAGCTTCAGTAAAGCATTTTCAGTAAAAGCATTTACTTTCAGGTAAAAGTTTTGTCTAGTGACAACAGTTGGACTTGTAGGACTTCAATGGTAATTATGCTATGAAAATTACTGCTTAGTTGAGTAGAAAAAGGGAACAGTCCACAGCACCAACTGCCAGCGAGAGACATAGTGGCATTAGACATTAACGATACTAGTAATTTCAGTGTCTGAATCTTAAAAGTAGAGGTTCTTTTGTCTTCATATATCTCTTTATTTTGATTGCAGTAACAGAAAATGAGGTTTGTTTGGTTTTTTTTTTAATATATAAGGAATGAACAACAGTCAAAGCATTTACTTTCAACTTCCCTTGAGGAGAAAACTAGGGACCTGTAACAGAGCCAGACATTTGCTGAATAGCCCTTTGCAGAAGAATTGCAATATCCAAGCTTTCCCCACTTCAGGTCAATAAACAAGAGGCAAAGTCAGATCAAAACCAACAGTTTCAAGGTGTCATTTAAACTGTGATGAAACACTAAATGTACCAGAAATTGATTTTGAAACTAAACTTTTACAACTTTGAATGGAAACAATTTTGTTTGTCTTCTTGGGTTTAACTGTGTTCTCCCATATGTATTTGTGTTTTACAAAGTTTCAGTAAAATCTTCATAAATGAAAGCAGTTAGATTTACCTGCATGTCCCTGAAAGATTTTATTATCCAGCAAATGAATGAATATTTGACCACATCTTGTGTGTAAAATATTCTTGAATCACAATTCCCATCTCATGAGATTTTGATGAGGCAATCATGAGGCAATGAGCGTATTAAAGATAAAATTTTGAGCCCAATTAAATATACTATGAAGGCCAGCCTCGGAGTCTCTGCTGCATGCTTTTAAGAAGCAGTAAAGGCATCCTGGAAAGTAGATGTGGGTGAGGAAGAGCCAGATCTAAAGAAATGTGGAAAACTTTTTTTTTTTTTAACCAGAAGTGAAGGTTGGTTTCATAAAGGTTGGGAATGGCTCTTCCAAGGGAGTAAAGAATAAATCAAGTATCAATTGCTGAAGTTTCAATTCCACCCAACTATCAAAATCTGTTGCTTGATTTTTGAGCAAATTACTTAACAACTATGCTTCAAGATTTCCTACCTAAAGAAGGGCTGAATATAATACAGCTGATGAAATCATCCAACTTCATTTGGTTCCTTCCTAGAATAAAAGAAAAGTCCCAAACAGAAGAGCCGACTTCCAACAAAACTGTTTGCCTTTTATTTGTATGCGTTTTAAAAAATATCCACCCTGGCATTCTCTGTATGCTAATTACCTCTGCTCCTTGCCTTCTGCAAATTCTTTTAGCATAAAATTGTATTTTGTAATCGTTAGCCCTTTACAAATCAGCCAATACATTCAACTAGAGATAAGGTAAAAACTTTCAAATCGAGTAGGAAATTACAGCAGCATCAAGTTAGGCTAATGAGTTTTGGCTAAAAAGTTCTTCCTTCTCAAGCAGAACCTCAAGATTAAGCATTTTTGTTTGTACCTCGAGATTCACAATTACTGATAACAGTGTTATTCCAGACATTGAACACCATCACACTTTGCTAGGTAACCAAGAAACATTCTGAGACAAAACAAGGTGGTTTTTAGGTTGCCGACATAATGTCATTCTGGTCTCCTTCAAACATCAACTTAAAAGTTGGAACTGTATTTATATATTGTGGATTGCTAAAGCAGAGCCTCACAATGCCCCAAGTACTTTTCAAGATGAGCCTACAGCGGAAACATTCTGTTGCTTCAAAGCAAGTTCCAGTTGATTTGCATACTGATCATTAAACTTACACTTCACTGAAATATCTCCCAGTTCTCTAATGTATGTAGCAAGTGCATTTTTTGTAGTTCCTTAGTTGGAGATAGCCCGACCTTTTAGATAAATACGTTCTCTGACCTTGAAAATTTGTATAAGGATCCCAAACCGGGTCACTTACCTGGGGAATGAAGAATTTCCCCCATAAATATATTTTTCAGTGTCCAAGGTGATGGATTTAGGAGTCTTGTTTATCTAGCTTTCCCTAGTTCCTTCGAACTTCCAGTGAGGTTGTCTCTAACTTACTTTCATAGCTGCTCTATTCTCTCTTATCAACCATATACGTTGTAAGAGTAGGTGGGGTGGGGGTGAGGACAGGAGAAAGTAGCTGAATCCAAAGGTAGCAGTTTTTGGGCCATGATGTTGGACACAACAATTGGTTGTAAGCTCCCCAGTTTTAAATCACAAATAGGTTAACAGGAGCCGTTGCTTGTGGCAGCACTGGGCTTCCAGACTGTCTTATATAGATGAACCTTTGTAGCCCAGCAGAGTTTTGCCCTGTGGGAAACAGAACTCAAGGTTAGCACCAAAACTTTCATGAAATTTGTTACTTCATTTTGGATGTTGTGCCTTCAAGCAAAAAGAAAATGGAGATTAAAAATATCGAGATACATATGAATCATCACACACACACATGCCAGGAAAGACATGCTGTCTCCTATGGCTCTAGCTTAATTTAAGTTTGAAATACCTTTCATTAATACTTTGAGGTCTTAACACAGACATATACTTGCTTCTATCACTCAGGGCCTTCATTTGTCTTTTTATGGAAGCTCTTCTGATCCTGCCAACACAAAACTGATAATGTAGTGAAAAAGAACTAGAATGGGGCCCCTCTCCAAGTAGCCTTACAGTCACAACCCTGATGCGGTAATTCATAACCCTTACACAGCAGCTCCTTTCTTTGCCTGATCTCTGCTGGCACTCGAGCATTTTAGTTGCAAGAATGATACAATTCCAAAGTCGTATCAAATACCGGAAAACTACAAGTAGAAACACTATACTTCACTATTAATAATTCACATGAAATTCACAGCCTAAAAACATTAGTTTGCATAACAGAACAACAGAACTGAGAGAATTCCCAACATTACTACCTCTGTCCTAAGCTTGTTCTTTCTCCAAACTTAAGTAGTAGTAAATTAAAAAAAAAAAAAAAGAAGTATTAGACAACTCACTTAATAAAACAACTAGGTAAAATTAAAGTGAAGAGATACATTCACATTTTAATTTTGAATTTGCTTACATTTGTCTACTGGTACCCCAGCCTTAGAAGCATGTTATGTTACATAAAAAAACCTAACGTCAGCATCTTCTCCCTCAAAAATGTATCATTCTCTCTGTATTTGTTTAAAAGCTTTATTTTGTCCTGTCATTAAAATAAAGATTTTTGAGTCAAACTTTCTAAGTGAAAAAAATTAGGAAAACCTGAAAATTCTGGTTTGGTGGTTTTTTTGTTTTTCTTAAAAAGAAAATTATCTATTACATATTTGATCAGTTACCCCTCGTTACAGAGGTATCAGTGAGCACTTGCTGTTGTTAACCTAGAGAAGAACTCCCTATTTTTTCCACAGAACTAGGCTAAGTTTATAGGACCCAGAAGTTAGGAAAAAAAAAACCCAACACCTTATTATTTTTATGTTTAATGCAATGAGAGATTGGTTTGCCTCCCCACCTCCTCCCAAGTTGTTTTTCCAAGTAGACTTGTGCTTTAAACTGCACCCGTTTTGCTCAGCTCAGTACATTAAAAGTAGACAGGGTAAAAAGCAGTTTTAACTTTTAATAAGATGAGAATCAGGGTTGAAAACAATTAATTATGAAGCCAGTACTCATGGCTGAAATTTTAGCAATCTCTGCAATACAGTAAAATACTCTAAAGCAGTTTACCTACCTAACTGAAACACATCCACTCACAGTATTTAAGCTAACTGGTTATGACCAGGATTAAAATAGATTCACTCTTGGAATTTCTATCTTGTCAGTCACCAGAGAGATTTTTCAGTGTAACGGCTTTCATCAGCAGAGGTTCAGAAATCCCCTTTGTAGCTTATTTTATTTACAAAGACACTTCAAAGTTTGTCATAGAACAGAATGACTTTTTCCCAATGGATGAATTTTCAGAAATATCAAGCTGAGGAAGAAGGGTACAGTTCTGGTTTTGGACTGCAAAGAGATGTTTGCTTGTAAATATTTTTACTGTTATACAAACTCAACATGTATTTTAGGGATGCGGACCTGATCCTGTGTGAGATTTCCACTGATAGTAATCTATGGCCCTGATCCTGCTTCTTACAGTTAGTAGGAATTTTATCATCTACTTCCATGGAAGAGGTCTGGTAAGTGCCAGCATTGTTAGAAATACACATAGCGTATTAGATACAGTTGGGGCAAGAAGAGAACTTAACTCTCTTCCAGAATAAGTTACGTAATTTTATAACAACTTCATTAATCTTAGACATTTGTATAGCACCAATCACCAACAGTATTGTCACTAAGGCACTGGACTGGTACTCAGCTGTCATGGGGTCTGTCTCCGTATCTGTGGTCAACTTCCTGTGTAATCCTGTTTGTATCTTTTGTTTTTCCTGGTACATAACTTTTGACATTGGAAAATAGGATATAATACAAAACATCCTACATCATTTACAGGAATATTGTGCCTCGACTAATTACAAGGTGCTCAGATTCTAAAGTGATGAACATTAATATTTCTGTGCATAGATTTACTGGTAGAAGAACATTATCCTGCAGGTATCAATTATGTGCAACACACTGGAACAGAATTAGCTTCAGTTCCTCTGGAGTTAATGACATACTCCAAGTTAAATCCTATCCTCGATGCCATGATTCAAAATAGTTTTTAGATAAATGAAGATAAGCCCTCAGGGCTCCTGTCTATGACAACTGATCCAGCATGCCTTCATATGCTTTTGCATCAAAGTCTGCTCCTAACAACTTACAGGGCTCCAGTTTCAGCCTTTAAGAGAGCAGTTTCTGATGCTTTCAGAAGCAGCTGAATCTTTTTTTAGGCTGTAGTAGATTTACCTCTCCACATCATTAAAAAAACCCCTTCAGGAGTTATCACTATTCTGCTGCATCACACTGGCTGCTGAGTATATGTACTGATGTACAAATTACTGAAAGTTCTTGGGTTGAAATAAGTTACTGCAAATGCACAGTAGCTGATTTTGAAACCACAACATCTCTACAATTTATTATTATTTTTACAAAATACCCAAAGTGATCAGACCATATTGTAGGTTACTGGCTTGCCAAAGGTTATGTTTTAAAATCAAAACCATTCTCTGAGTTACAGAAGTGCCCAAAACAATCTTGAACCAGGTTGGTTTGTTGTTTTTGTTGTTTTTTCTTTAAACCAACCCCCATCCAACAAAACAGTTGTATAACTTAAAACAGAAACAAGAGTTTGTGTTGGAAACTGTTTAAAAACCAACCCATCAGATCATGCTTGAGCAGAAGCCTTGTATGGCAAAGATTAGCTTAGGGCAATTTAGTGCCAAGGTATAGACCCTCTATGGGTTTATAATGGAAATACTGACACAACCTCAACTATAGTGATGCAAATGTGCCCTAAAACACTGTATTTGCTTTTATTAATAAAAGTGGTAGTGTTTACATTTGCAGGTATCTTACACTTCAGCATCATGATGAATACTGAGTAGAATGAGTTAAGTTTTGGCTGTAAGGTCAGAAGTTTCCAAACAGATGAATGAGACAGAAGTGAAAGTCCTCAATCATGAAAACAAGAAGTTCAAATAAATAAATAAAACAAAACTAGGAAATATGGGTAAGCATTAGGTTGGAATGGTTCAATTAACTGCAAATTATGGCCACTAAATTAGAGACAGAAGAAAACACAGTTACTTATTAAATAGCAAGCATTAAAGCTTTATGGTTTTGTATTTAAAAAAAAAAAAAAAGCTGTTAAAAATAAGACTTGCATTTACCAGGCCACCAAACTGCATGGACTAATAAAGAGACTAACAAAGGCAATACTGAGACATTAAGACACACACACACTCCATACTTGTGCAACTCAACCATATTCAAAACAATTGCCTTTTTCCTCACTTAAGGGAAAAAAAAGCATCCCCTAAATATTTCTGTTCATATAAAGCTGTAGGTTTCTTAAACTTTTGCTGTTTTATGTAGCCCATTGTTATTCTGTATCCTTCTCGTTATCAAAGGAAGAAGCATTTTTTAAAAAAAATTTTTTAATAGAGGTGCTTTGTTTCTCTCAAACGAGAGATTACATTCCTCACACCACTACAGGTTTTCCCCATTTATAAATTTGGTGTTTACACCAACTCCTCCTAGGCGTAAAAAGTTCAGGGTTGGCACTAAACTGAAGATTTTGGCTCCTGTAACTGAAATTAAGGCTCACAATGTATTTCCTTTCCACTATTTGTCTCCCATTTTTACCTAGTGGAAACACCAGCCCTTAACCTACAGGCACTGGATACATTCCGAAATTGTAGGGGGCTGCTTTCGGTCATGTTCTCCTATAGTTCTACAAAGTTCAGGTGGCAACTTTCTAAACCTGTGAACAGGAAAGATCATTTTTAAAAGATGAGTAGCAACCGCAGCTAAAATTTTTAGACGATTTAGTGTCTTCTGGACGATCACTGGTAATTTTGAATTAAGAGAGATGGGACAGTAACTCCATCAAGTCACTGCTCTTTACGTGAAAATGGACTAGGCGATTAATTTTCATTTAAAAGTTTAGCCACAAAAGCAATGAAAACTCACAATTCTGAACAGCTGCAGTTCTTAGTATTAAAAAGGCATTCGATACCTGAAGCAAATCTAGCTGCACAGACATCACTGACCACACCCTAATTTTAATTTAAACTGGACCTCTTCCCAAAAAAGAAAGTTAACACAGTCTCTTGGGTGGAGGGAAGCTAGTGTGAAAGGCAAAGAGGCAAGTATTTTGGCGTTTGTTTTTTGTTTTGTTTCTTTTGTTTTCCTTTTAAAGTCACTGCAGTAAGATCCAGATCAGTTTAGGGGTGTAAATGAAGAAGGAACAGGGGTGTTTGAGTAATATAGGCTAACACTGTTCTAGATGTGTTATTACAGCTGTAATTTCTGACTCTGTACAAATTGTACACGTAGGTTTAGACACATGAAAAAGTAACACACTCACAGAGACATAAAACACCTAGGTATAAAATATAAAGCAGTGTAGTAGTTACTAAAATTACATGCTCTCTTATTGCTACAGTGATTTTTGCTCTTTTTCTTTTTACTGTACCACATGTTGTTCTAAGCATATAATTTGCATAAATTATTCAAGTTTAAGAAAAATCCACACATCTTCACGTTAAGCTACTTATATAGTTAATATAAAACAAAAAGGTTCTAAAGTATCTCTTTATTAAAAGAGAAATAAAAATGTCATTTGAAACTGGAATTCAGTGGCCAAATCCAAGGGCAGTGCACACCTTGTCATTCTGGTAGTAGTATGCCCACGCAGCTTAAGTGGAGGTTGGTGGGGTATTTGGCCCAGTCTAGAGATGGTCACCAGACCTGCATGATGCCCTATGTGTCTGTTATTGTTCTGGTTTTGTCTTTAGCAAAAAGGACTATGAATGACCAAAGACTAACATTTATAATTTGTAGCAAAATTTGGTTTATGTAGAAACAAGCCATGTTTTGCATTTGGATAGAGATTTAAATGAATTAAAGCTAAAAATTAAAAAGCATGATGCTGCAACATCTGGTCACTTGTTGAAGACCTCACTTTTAAAGTGGTTAAGTTTGCACAATTTGTACTTTTTTCTTTTTTTTTTCTTTTTTCTTTTTTTTTTTTTACTAAACAGTATTTTTCTTTCTTTTATAAACCAGAAAAACTAAACTACAGATAAATTTTCCCTACCTTGAGCTAATGCTGCAGATAGGGTTGACAAAGCTGTACAGCGCAATCAAACATACTTACATCTTAGCTCATTGTACAGGTACAGCCATAATCAAGGCACAAAGATCTTCTACAAGTTATTTTTTTTCAATAAAGTTGTACAAAATAATACATTTTACAGTCTGTACAAGAATAATAATCCAGCAGTAAAATAAAAAATGAGGGGAGGGAAGAAGAAAAAAGAAGGGAAAGACTGTGAGGACTACAGTCCAGATAATGATTTTTATAGCAGACGGGATCATCAGTGGACAAACTGAAAACAGTGTGTGGTTAACTCTTTCTGCAATCACAGGCCATACGCAGTTCAATTCATAAATGTCCATGGTTGTCTTTAGACCACCAAGACTGGTTTTAAAAATACCCTTCTGAAAGGTAGCAGTTGGTTTTTGCACTGTCTAGGTCTGTTGTAGAATTGTCAGTATTTCCGTTCAAAGCCACATTACAGTCAGAGAACCAAACTCAAGTGTCTGTCTTCAAACTTGGTCTGTGACTTGGCACCTTCTTTAGTCTGATGCAGTGAATGATACAAAGTGGAGATCACGGGTTATATGATTATGCCCACAACAGTGCTAAATTACCTAAAGTTTTCTCTCCCCAATTTTTGTTTTATGTTTTAATTTTTTATCCCAAATTCTTTCAGGTGCTCCACATTCAGGGCTTTTAATTAATTAGTTTTTATTTCTTTTTTTTTTTTTTTCTTTTTTGTTAATAACAGTGTTAGGGAATCCTCATGGAAATGGCCTTTTAAGTGTTAGGGGCCATCTCAAACTGTCCGAGGGGTACAGAAGCAAGCTTAGAAGTGCTGCTATTGTCCAGCAAGGAGAAAAAGTTGAGGGGTGCAAATCAATGGGAGATTCAAACAGTTCTCTTCCACCCTATGTGGGCAAGGGTGGTTTTTTTCTTTTTTTAATAAGGAATAAGGAGTCCAAAACACAGAAAAAAGTGCTCTCCATCACAACAACTCGTATTGGCGAAGGTGCATGCGCTGAATAATGTCCCGACAGTCATTGAAAACCCTCCGGATGTTCTCTGTATCCACTGCACATGTGAAGTGAGGATAGCAATAGTGCCTTCCATCTCCACTTGCTGTGCTGATTCTCTGTTAAAAGTAAGAGAGACATACTGGGTTAAAATAAAACTGACTGGGGAAAAACCCCCGTGTTCTCAAAACTCAGAAGAATGAAGGTTAAGATAGGTATGCGTGAGTTGTGTTTTCAAAGGGTGTAACTAAGTGGCAAAATGCCCACAATTTTTCACTCTCTCACCTAAAACATGAAATTTAAAATGATCAGAATTATACAGTGGGAAGGTCACTGCATACTGGGGAATTTCAGAGTTGAACGAGGACTCAAGAAAGTGCTATTATTTACATGCAGCTTTGCAGAATTTAGCCACTCAACTCCTAGTCAATTTGTCCATGAAGAAAGTGGGATTTTGCCTCCTTGTACGAGGCTTTTATCCCTGCTTTACACTTACAGAAAGCCTCCCTCAAAATTTTATTTTGCTCCATCTTAAAATGAGTCCACAATTTGATTGCCATGCTCACCATTACAAGTAACTGTAATAATATTCAAAAAAATCTGTCTATTGTAGCTTCAGCTGACTGGTAATGGGAAAGATAATGTGAAAAGAACATTTATAATTTTACAGATTATGCATCTTTTGATTAGTCTTTATCTTTAGAAACAATGCATGGAATAAAAATCTGGCCCCATTAATAACAGCAGGACTTCAGTCATCAAACCTATTTGAGGTTTCTTAATTCTCACAAATTCTTTTGCTATTTAATTATGCACTGTGTCAACAAACAAATTTCTGAAGAGCAGCTAACAAACAGCAGTAAAGCTCTTAAACGTAACAGTGTTTTATGCAGTGTGGATGTTAAGTATAACACAAAAAGCGACAGCATTTTGCAATAGTAGAAGGTGTGTAAGAGAAGAATCACATAAAAAATACTGAAAGAAAGGAAATACTTACAAGAAACTCATCTCTAATAAAATACTTGGCCCTTGTAACTCTGGGATCCTCACCAGGCTCTGGTGTTGCTGATGAATAATAAAATAAGTAAGTATCTCATTAAAACAGATGTTTTTTGGTGATAACGCCTAAAAATCATAACTTGTTCTGTCTTCTGCTCACATGTGATAGAAACATACTTTGTAAAACTAACTATGAGGTAAGACAAACCATAACATATTATTTAAAACAGCAAGATTTCAGGAGAACAAAGGAATATTACAGCGGCCATAGTACCAGGCATTTGGCAGGTTAGAGAAATGACCACAGGTATGACTAGGGGGAGTCCAGAGGCCTATTTGTGACATGCTGTACTGTGGTCTACACCACCAAAGTAACAGGATTTTGGCATGGTGAAATTATTAATATATTAAATGTATAAAAGACAGGATTCTCTCATTATTAATACCTAAAATTTAACATCGCAGTTTGGCTGAAAGACAATGAAGATTATATCTACTTAAGAGTTTTCAAGTCTTAGCTGCAATTACCAAAAACATTACAAACGTGATTAACACGGAAACGATAAATTGCTAATACAACTTAAAAATCTTACCATCATCTGGTGTAGTGTAGCGAGCAAATTCTGGAAAGTAGTCTTCAATTTTAGATTTCCCTGCCAAAACTTTCTCTGCTAGCAAATCTTGTTTATTCAGGAAAAGAATTACTGAAATGGTCCGTAGCCACCTGTAGAAAATTGAAAGCAAGCACTCTGAGAAGGCACAGCTAGGATCATACAGCAAAAAGAAACTTAATCCAGTTCTGGAGACAACAGACATATGACACGCTGTAATACTCTTGAAAGGTTCCTTTTATACCTGAATCCAATGGTGTAATTCCGGGTGTACACACCCCGAGTTTGGTTTGTGTGCTGCTAACGCGGGCAATGAAAATTGCCCACTTTCTACTGCTAATCCAAATACATCAAATTGGTGAGCATATCCACTTTTTAGTGTGCTACTCTATCACTGCTTTAATTACTTCAGCCTCAATATGGCAACTACCAATTTGTAAGTCTCCAGAGTTTTCTTCAGTTAGATGAGTGTATTAGACATTAATGTAACAAGTAGGCAGTTGCGATCAAAGACTAGCTTGGACTGCGCGGAGAGAAGCAAGTAACACAGGCTAGGCTGCTGTTGTGGGTTAACGCCGGTGAGCAGCAAAGCACAAGCTGCTCACTCACGTTCCCCCTCAGTGGGATGGAGGAAGAGGAAAGGAAGAATAAAAGCAAGAAAATTTGGGGGTCAAGATTAAAAAAAAAAAAAAAATTTGTTTAATAAGTGAAGGATAAGTGGAAGAGAGAAGAAAACAAAACAAGTGATGCAAAGGCAATGACTCACCACCTTGGGTGGGTAGAGCACCACCCAGCAAGATGGCTAACCCTCCTACACCACCCTCTTTTCCCTTTTATTGCTGAGCATGACGTTATATGGTACAGAATACCTCTTTGGTTAGTTTGGGTCATCTGCCCGCTCGTGTCCCCTCCCAACCTACTGTGCACCCCCAATCTATTCACTGCAGGGGGCAGAGTGAGAAACAGAGAAAGCCTTGATGCTCTGCAAACACTGTTCAGCAACAGCTACAACATTAGTGTGTTGTCAGTGTTGTTTCGGTCAAAATCTAAAACACGGCACCATATGAGCTGCTATGAAGAAAATTAACTCTATCCTAGCCAGGCCCAGTACACAAGTCTTGACTATAGTATAAGACAGGATTACTAATTTATGTGATATGAACAATGAAACTTCAATTCACAGACCTGTTGTTCCAGATGCTCTTGAAGAGGTTTAGTGCTTCTTGAAGCCGATTGGTCTGATTGTCCTCTCGTATAACCATGTTGTAGCTACTGCTCGCCACCACAAATATGATAGCAGTCACATCTAAATCAAGAAATACCCATTAGTTAATACCAAAACTTCAGAAGAAACATCCAGGAATCCCAAAGTTCAATAAAAAGCTGCCAGACTTTTCAGCTTCATGAAAAGAACAGGCTGGAATGCTATTGCTGACAGCTTTCTAAGTACCAGAAATAAAAAAAGAAAATGAAGAAACCATTAAAGATAGGAAAGGCAGGCCACAGAATAGAAGCTGACAGAATGACAGAAAACGTAGCAAAGAAAGGAACGGAAGCAAGAGAGAGAAACTGAAGAACGCTAAGAGGAGAATTTAAAGAAGATTTAAAAGGTGTGAAGAAATTTAGAAAGCAACTCTGAGCTATCAAGAAAGGACAGGCCCTTGGGGGAAGACCTCAGGGACAAAAGGCACTTTTGAGCTGCGTGAGTAGTAGTAATAAAAATAGTAGATTCCTGTAAATTCATGGTCAATTGCTCTAGTCCTCCTATAGCGTACTACACTGCTTAGAGGCCTCTATCTCTTTCCTGGGAGATATTCCCAGGATCACAGAACCCAGATCACTGCGTTTCTGTGCGGCTGTGCTGCTACAGACCCCTCACACTGACTTCCAGGCTCATCTACCCCAGACATCAACAGCAGAAGAGATGAGTCAGATCATGAGGTAACAGGAAGAGGAAGGAGCAGAGGTAAAACCCAAACAAATCTGTTATTAATAGCACAGAAGAAAATATTGCATAGTAGTTCCACGCATATAAGTGTTCAGGTGATACTCTATAACAGTAACCGTAGCAAAATATGATGAATCCTAAGTTGCATTCTACTTTATCTATTCTGTAGGATCTCATTATAACTTTTCTACAAAAAGAGACTTTTGCATAGCTTCATAAATATTTTGTCCAAACAACAAAGAAAAAGACAAAAATATTTTCACCAACTCTAGCTGTAAGAAGACTTGTGTGGAGAAAGGTTTCACGTCTAAACAGAGACAGAGAGTAAAATAAACAGCTGTAGTGAAGGTACATGCAGCACTTCAGGATACACACAAAACTACCTAATTTAAATTGTATGGGAGTAAAGAATATAATCACCTGAACTAAACTGACTGGGGATATCAGTGTTAAAACACCAGATCTTACAAAATGCCTGGAGATGTTTCAGGTCTTACCCGTATCTAGGCTGGTGCTATGTTAGCATTCTAAGGAATCTAGCTTATATGCAGGTTACTTAAATGAGGGTATTTGTTTGTATGTTTTCAGTAAGGGCCTTCCCCTTAGGGCTGATTTTCAAGAAATTATATTATTATGCATGGCTCCCCAGAAAAGTGCAGATTTATAAACGACATCATAAACTTTTTCGACAAGGGCATTTTGGGGCTACACTATGTAACGCTATAGTTTATTACATACTGTATGCGACACCATGTCTAACAGGACAGATGTTCCCTACAATCTCATACTGCATTAATGGGTCGGTGCTGATTCAGAAAGAAGGACCCATGACATAGCAATGTGGCTGCAATTATATGCAAAAATATGATATTCTGATTTTATGCATATATTAATTATCATGTAATTGTATATTTTGTATAGGCACAAACATATGTAAACCTTCACATAGCTGGCAAATAATGCACAAACCCACCACCAAAAATCCTAATTAAATGAAGAGAGGGAAGCTGAAGGAAATGGACAAGCTATGCTGAGTTATCAAACTTTAACTGCTTTCCACTTACATTCTCCCTAACGATATTCTATGCAGTTACAGCAGTTTACATGTCAAGAGAAATTCCATCCCATATGACTGTTCAGATAATTCCTTATCAAGCTACATGGAAAAGAAGATGGCTTTCACACAGTGAGAGAATTAAGATTAGGCATTAAAATTTTGCAGAGAACTATTTTATAAAACAAACATAAATTCTAATCATACCATTAAAACACTGGATCCATTTTCGGCGTTCATCTCGTTGCCCTCCAACATCAAACATACTAAGAAAAAAACATAAATCGAGTCAGAATACATTTTGTGTTTGGGTTTTTTTTCTCCCCAAATGCAAACAGAAAATGCAAGAAATTCTAGGACTTCTCTGTCATAGAAGCTAAAAGGAATTGAGGATTATGAGAACCTGAACAGGTAACAGTCCACCAACATATGCACGCAGAGCTTTCATCACAAAATATAATTATGTTTACTTTCACTAACACCTACAACACTTGAAGGTAAGAAATTCTGGCGTATGTACATTGCAGATTCATTTTCACCCTTACAAGCCAAGACATTAAAAAAGGTCCTACAAGAAGTCAATTGCTGAAAAAAGTATCACAGATCTAAAGTCAACAAGACCAGACCAAAACTCAGCAGTTTTTGTTCGGATCAAGCAATCTTTCTAACCTGGGACAGTAAAGAGAACATGCATTTTCTGTTACTTAGATATGTATAAAGTTTTTAGTCAAATATTTCACTATATAAACTAGCAATGAATAAAATACTCAGAAAAAGTGTTGGTAAAAATAGAGTTAAAGCGTTTTGTTCTTTGTGATTTAAAATAAAAGCAGAAAATTGCACACCAATTTGCATTTCTTTTTAAAGCCAGACTCCGAAATTAAAAAATCATAAAATACTTGCTTTCTATTAAACATCAACTTGAGAAATACAGTAGTCTCAATGACTACATGGTATATTGTCCTCCAATTTACCCTGGTATTTGTCTGCATTGGGGGTGGGGGGGGTGGGGCAGGGAAAGGATACTTACTGAAAATTTACTTTATCCACCTGAAACTTGGTTTCAAAAATTCCTGATGTCAAAACTCTGCATCTGAGAAGATCCTAGAGCGTAAAGGAAAAGTCATTGATTCAACACAGATACTTCATAATTCTTCATATATCCAGCAACAGAAATGAAAACCTTTTACCCAGTGCTGACAGTGTATTCTGTACTGCAAAAACAGGGAACAGAGCATTATGAAGCTGCATTTAAGGTTTTGATCTTGAATACGTGTGCACACATATGGGTGTGCTCAACTTTTAAAGTACGTGTATTTTCACTAGCAGGTTATATGGACCAATCTTGGAACAGGAGGAAACATTTACAGGCCACTTGAAGCAAACGCAAGAGTTCAGAACAGTGCAGACCCATCCCTAGGGATTAGATGATGCATTCACAGATTTCAGTGGAATTGTGGCACACAACAGGATCTTTAAACTACCACCAAATAATTCCCAACCCCAGAAGATAGATCTCTCCCCAACTGTTCAGTGCTTGGCTATTAAAAGAAGTGTCTAGGTGTCAGAATTTTCCATTTTTTCTTTCAAAGAACCGGGAGCTCAACTGCTTAAATCTTACAAGAATTGGGCTTTTCAAAGATAAAATTTGAAATTTCCTGTAGAGACAAAAACAACAATCAGAAGTTGTGAGCTACGAACAATTGGAATTGTTATAAGCGCTACAAAATCCTATTAAAAACAAACTGTACTGGCTTTTATTTACTCTGTATTGCAAAGCACTGACTGCCATATACAGTGCCTAGTGGGTAATTGATCTAGAAGAACCTCATTTGCATAGGCTGCAGACTGACTACACGGTCCAAATATAACTAACTACAAATATCACTTTGAATTCAACTAAAGGTTTTATAATTTAGGACTTAAAGTTTTGGTGTTCTTCATAATGGGTCTAAATAGCAGATAAATTTTAACATTTGCAGCAGACAAGATCATGTTAAGCGGAACAGACTGTAAAAAAAAATTATACGCACAATAAAAGCTCTGTTCTTACTACATAGGTACCAAACTGGTTAGTCAAAGTCAAAACCACACAAAATCCAAAGGTTAGACAACACTGTTAAATCATTAAACAAAATGGCTACATTTTAACATCAGTTTTCTGATAGTAAATTATTCTTGCCTGGCTATTTTAATACTCCTATTGAAATATGTACATATTTAAACATTGTTCTAACGTGTGTTTGAAACAGTTTAAAAATTCAAACACCCCAACAAAACAGAAGCAAATTTGGAAAACTGGACTCTGGAACTCTGCATCTCTAGAAATCAATAAAAGTATGATGTTTTTTTTTAAAAAAAAAAAAAAAAAAAAAAAAAAAAAAAAAAAAAAGCACTCACCCACCTCAAGGGGAGAAAAAAAAAGAAAGGACGTGATTTGATTATTACACTCAGGAGTTCTTTTAGGAGAAACATGTAACATCCCAGAGGATAATCCAAATGGGTCTGTTTTACAGTATACTTGTGGGGAGTTCCAATGCAGTCAATGGTCCCAAAACAAGCACCGTAAGTACTTGTGCTTACAGTTACTTACAGAAGTAAAAGTATGTAATTATTTTACTTAAGTAACTACTTAAATACTCACCTTACTTAAGTAATTGCTAGAAGTAAATTGTAAGTACTATAGTTAGTACTATATACTAAGTATATGTAAATACAAGTTAAACTCCTGACACCCTTAGCCTCCAATATAAAACTGATACTTGTTTAAAGTTTCATGTCTGAAGATTAGTTGCTCCAAATTTCAAATATAATAATCTATATTTTTAATACTTTGTTTCTTGAAAATAGAATTATTTCAGTGATAAGAAAGCCTCATTTATAAAAAAACTTAGATTTTTAAAAGGATGAGTGGTTAATTTATTCTTGAACAACTTTAATTGCATTATTTATGGGCAGAAAGTTAGGAATATTTTGGATTAGGGATCTGGTCCTAAAAAGATCCTCAGATTATCTGTAACAAAACAAAAACTACAATTCCTATTCTGATAAAAAAATAGAATCTTCTAACATGGTTATTTTTACAAAATCTGGTTTACAGTGGGAGCCAGCGGGGCTGGGAAGATACCAACCAACTTTGCATCAAAGAAAGTGCACGATGGTTATTCAGCAAGGAGCGCAAAACATTATAAATTACTCATTCAAATGGGTATTTGAGTTTTAGTGTCACAGAAGCATGATATAAGTCTGGAATCTAGGCAGATCTTCATTTCACAGTACATTTACATATATAAACATAATCTCAATCCAAATGACAACATAATTTTTACTGGAATACTAAATATGTACATGTGGCACTGTCTTAGTGCCACAAATGGCAATTAGAAAATGAATGAGATAGTTATCCTCAAAGACGGAAGGGGTAGATAAATTGTGTAATTTCTTAACGAAACCTTCCTTACCTGGTCAGACGGTGTATATTCATTTTGTTTGACTATGTCAATCTTGTCTAGAAAACTGGGGAGTGGAAAGAAAAAGAGTAATTTTCATTCTCAAATTAGACAAACTATCTAATGCTTTAGTAAATGACAGGTTCCCAGATAAGATTTGTTATATTTTAATGCACTCAGATTCACAAAATGCTGAATACACTTAAATTGCTCAACATACATGCGCTAGTATTTAAAACATGCATTTCCTAGCACCACCCAGCAGAGGGCCAGATCCACAGTTTTATTAATCAGGTCTGGTAATCTCATTCCAACCCCCTCCCACTCTGCTCCCTCTGCTAACAAACATACAAGTAATTTAATTTAGGTAATTTGTCCACATAAATTGTACAATATAATCTGCTACTGCTAACAGTAAAGCAACGACTCAAATAAATTGCCTACATGTAACTTTCCTGAAAGTAAAATGAGTATTTTTAAAAAAATTATCGTCACTATAATTCTTTTAATAAACGAAATCCCTCAACCAATTTCATTACAAGTTCAGTTAAGTGAGAGGGAATACTGATCTTTCTGTCAATTGTTGGTACTAGTTTTTCAGTTTACTTTCTGGAGAAGTAGCAGTAGTAGGCCAAATGGGTATAAAAAGATGTATTTTATCCAAATTCATTAGGCATTACCTAAAGAGGATATCCTGGAGTCTTTAAAAATCTTTTTACCAATTAACTGTAACCTCCTAATTACCTTTCACTTCAACTCAAAGAGCAAAAATCTCAAGGAACCAATTTGTTAATTTTGTTTTGTTGTGGTGTTACTATGAGACTCGAAGACGCAGCAAACCAGCAGCTTCAGGATGCAGGTTTTATGCTATTCACACCCCCAATCACATTGTCCAACATCAAGTATCCAGCAGGGCTACACCATGCTCAGACACCTTCCATTTCAGTATTATTCGGAGATCTAGCAATGCTTCTACAGTTAACTTTACCCGTAACATTAATGATTAATCACAGTCTTAAAACCAATATACTTTAAGTTTCCTTTTAAATTCCTTTGCACAAATTCTTTTCTTTATGAAGCAGAAATCGCAAAGAAAAGGTGAGTTTTCCCTTCCGATCCCTAAACATAGGTAGGTATGCTGGAAGTGCATTAACTACAGTCGCAGGCAACAATTTAAAGGGGGGTGAAGGTAGCCATGCCCCAGACTCACAAATCAGAAACCAAACCCCCATTACAATCAGCAAGGATCGTAGCCCTCAGTTTCAGCCCCTGCTTCCCAAGTGACTTTCTAAAACACCTAATGAAGAGCAGGGGAAGGAGGAAAAATAACTGTATGTTTTAACAGCGGCTTCAGCCCTTTTCACCAGGAACTAGATCACCATCTTGTTTCAGAGACAAATGAAAAGTAGTTTTTGTTTAGTCTGAATTACAGAATTTTAAACACATTAAAATGTATCTTAGTAAACATGCTACTAAAAACACAAGACAAAGCGTAAAGATCAATTTCCATCACAAAAGGTGACGTGGAGACAGATATACAAGGATAAAATTGATGACAAATTGTGTTCTGCAATTTGCAAGCTGGATTTTTTCCTTGTCTCTTCCAGGCTGTTAAGTAATTTTATTTTTCTTTTTTTGATCCAAAGGAAAAGAAGTAAAGCTTTTTGTTCAGTACAGAGAGGATATTAAATACATACAACAATCATGAATTCCAATGAGTGTTTCCACATTATATTCTCCCCTAAGACCACAGTTTCAGAGTCATGTGGCTATTTCACAAGTTGGAGGATGCTTGAAAAATGTTCAGAACATAACATGTTCATAAGGATATAAAGGTGATTACTACAATGACCCAGCCTTTCTGTACTGAATTTATCTAAGCATAACATTTTATGCAAGGTTCCACAAGAGGTGGATTTTTCATTTTGGTTTTTTTTGTTTGTTTGTTTTGTTTTGTTTTTAAACACTCTGCTAATCAGCTTAGTGGATTTTGGAAACTGACAATTAGAAAATAACAACAAGATATTGCTAAAACCTGGAACTGAAAGTACAAACCTCTTACTGTTGTTTATGCAGACTATTTTTAGGCCTATGATTTCCTTGAAAAACATCAGCCACATAGGAGCAGCAGTACTGTACTTGAGATGAATTCCAATAGCAACGTTCATGCCAGGTAAAACAAGTTCGAATGGAATAAACATTTCTTCTTCCCCCCAAAACAAGTTCCAACATTCAGTAACATCTCATATCGTAACAATACTCGTTCAAGAAGGAAGTCTTTCACTGTGCGATAGTTACCAGAAAACTCACCCTGCTTCCAGTGGCATTTTAGGGAAAATGGAGCAAAGCAATACGTTAAATGAAGATTTCTTCCTGTGCATGTGCTTTTTCATAAAAGTCTGCTCTAGCAACTTTAGAAAGGGCTAAAGACATTAAAAACCAGTTTGCTTTTTTGCTCAAACATAAAGGGGATTATTCTTTCAGTTGGTCAACTGAAAAATAAATGTGTCTGTAAGGAGGAAAGAGTAGCAGAAATTCGATCTAGTCCGATACTTCTAAAATAAGGAGCAACAGTGGGAGCATGAGAGTTCAAAAAGATCAATACGCTATGTTCAGAGACTTCTAAGTCAATGTTAGTCAAGACCAAATAATTTATCCAGTAAATTAAACTGATAATGAAGTCAGATGAGAACAAAGCCTAATTTAAAATAAAAACAAATTCACCATCATTAATTTCTATTTTTAGTTCTTGTTATGCTCTACCCAAAACATAAGTGAGGCCACTTCAGTACTACTTTGTGTGCTGAATTCACTGCTGTTATAGATTGTTCTAAGTCTACTGGAGGTATGCCCATTTACTATGTCAGCAATGAATTTCACAGGGAGAAAGAAAAGTGACCTTGGTGAAATAATTCAAATAAAACTGTCAAACCATGAAATCCAGTTTTATACTGCGAGCAAGTCTTGCACCAAGTTACAAAGTCAGTTTTTTTCTTCTGTAAAATTTTCCCAGAGATTATATGGGAAAGCTGTTTTCCAGAAAGCAAATAATTCATTCAGCATTGCTGCCAATTCTCACTTAGGGCCAGATTCTGGACATGACTAAATAACAGGATCAGTTATTGCTCTGCAAAATACTGTCACTTAGTATAAGGCACTTTTGCCTGTGTTATAAAACATGGATACTGCTATGACACATTACCAAAAAAAAAAAAAAAAAAAAGACTTTAGGTCATTTGTAGTCAGCAACACTGGAGAAGAAGCATCTCTAGGACAGCAGCAGATGTGTCCCTGAGATATTAAAATGAAAGGTATTAATAAAAATTTAAAACAATCTGAAATAAAAAATGCACTTTATTTTTGGGTCCCTTTCTTCAGCTTGGGGAAGAAAAAACACACGTGGAATGTTTTAAACAGATCTTCGTGAAGAATCAAGTGTCTTTAATCTTAAGGGGTGCACTTAGGAGGCAGACTTCATACAGAAAGACACACAGAAGCCTTCCTTAGCTCCTGCAGGTCAAAGTAATTAAGTCATACACATATCCCCACTTCTTTCCAAATTCGTAATAAGCCTATTATGTCAAAACCATGTCCCAATTTTCAGATCAAGATATATAGCAGTTACTGATTTATTCTGGAGTTCTTTAATACAGAGAGTTGTTTTATCGCTATGTGGGGGGAATTTCCTGAATGAACAATGCTGCTGCCAGACTAAGAACTGCAGCCTGCACTCATTTTTCCCCACTGAGAAGGCATATAACACATTAAATCTTCCACCTCAAGAAACAACACAACTTCACCGTTTTGGGAGGAACGGGGAGGGGGAAATCAGACTGCCCTTCCTTGAGCATATCTTGATAGTCTTTTCAATAAACAGTAATTTGAAATTTTACTCTTTGTGATCTGACGAAATGGTTGGCAGACAATTTTTTTTTGCTTTGTGAAGAAGAGCTTTTTTTTTCAGTCTAGAGCAACACTGGAAAGATCTCTTCAAACTGACAACACACCTATATTTGAAGAGCTTTATTTCCATCAGGTTTTTTTTGTCAAGTCATAACCTGAATTTGTATACAAAATGTCTCTTTTAAAAGACATATTAAGATCTCATCTTTAGTGTCAGTAAGACACTGCAAATCAAGAATTCAAAATTTAAATCCCAACTAAATACAACATTTGTTTATAACTTATAACCCTCAACTGTACTACTGGAACTCCGTATTTGTGAAGTTTCTTGCCTCTGAAAGCCTCAAGGTATTTTACAGACAGTAAATCATACTCTCAACTCCTGCCTGCCTTCATTCATACTGCATTTCCTGCCTCTACCATCGCATCCTGAAATGCACACCTTACATTAACCCTATTTTAAACGTAGGCACACAGGGAGTAAGTTAATTGCCCAGAGTCTCTTGAGTCAGTGGAAATGGAATTTTCATTTCCTCTGAGTCATGTGTTTTTATCAAGATATTACTAAGAATTAACCAGAATATTATTAAGAACTATCAAGATTTTACTAAGAATTAAAGTTGTATTTACCCTGATCACTTCTAAAAGTCTTCACAATTCAGGTTTCTATGTCCGAAAATAAATTAGTATTTGTTCACTGATCTTCCTAAAGACGAAACTGTGCAAATGCCCAGCAGATTTTTATTTATTTATCTATACCCTATCAGGACTACAAAACTAACTCAAAGCTCCCCGAAGTAGTTTTAAGCTGAAGTTTAACTCAACATTAATAGTGTTTATAAACAACAGGTTTTTTTATTTCTCAGAACTGATCATGCTCTACTTCTACTTTACTCCCTTTTCAGTCCTTGCCATAATCCTTTATATTATTCAGCAACAGCTTTCTAAAAGCTAAACAGTTAACTATTTGATAAATTCTTTCTTTAGCTATTTTGTCTATGCTGAAGCCAGAGTCACAGGATTAGTACAAAGATATAATACTCTCTTTAAAAGGGTATTCGAGCTGAGAAATATATGATGTACGTACTGTAACTTTAACACAGTTTAGAAACATGTTAATATAGAAGAGTTTTCCAAACCCTGGAAAGCCAGGTCTGTTACAGTGTCAAAACCAAGGCTTCCATGCACGCCAATACACCAACAGTAACTCCAGGGCACAGGAGTTATTTTCAGTTGCAAGCATGCATGTGCACATCGACTGACCCTCAAGTCTGCCCGTTTCTGCTGTTCTTGGGAGCAAGCACGATATTGAGGGGGGGGAAATCCTATTCCTTAAAGTGGTGATAAAGATTTCTTTTACATTTCAGCTAGTTTATTTTGCAAGAGAAGCAGAAAAGCAGGCAAAGTTACAGTAACATGCAAATAAAATAAGCAAACAGTCAATCTGCTAGTATTTACGGTATCCTGCAAACATGGACAGTGTATGAAACCAAACTTTTTCATCACAATGAAGTTAAAAATTAAAATTGGGGCATTAGTACACTTTTTTGTTTGTTTTTAAAGATATACTGATATTTTCTATGATTTGCAGAAGTGGAGTTTTTACTGTTCAGGTTGTCATAGAAGACACGCCACAAACACGTTACTGAACGATTGAAAAATATTCAGAAAGGCATAGCTCTTTTTTCCCCCTAAACAAAACTAGATAAAGGGAGAGAAAAAAAATTCCATCAAAACCTTTGCAATTACTTTAACTACTTCACAAAGAAAATCAAGGGGGGAAAAAAAAAGCCTTTAGAGACAGGCACATAGAGACAGTACTGTAATAAATATTATTGGTATAATTACGACAGCACTATATTGCATGTAAAAACATCTCACATACGATGTTCCTGTAACGAAATTCTGCATGCCAGTTCTCAGACATAAAGACCCCACTCAAAACCAGATTTATATTGGAAATGGACTTCAAAATGCAGTATAAGACATATATATATAAGAACAGAAGTAAACCAAAAGACAACTCTTTAGAAAACTTTCCCAAGAAGCTGCAAATATTTTTATTTCCAATTTCAAGTCAACTGGTTATTATGTTTTCCTTATCGAAGCAGCAAGTCACACAAAAAAATTTAAAGGCCGTCTAAAGCTCAGAATTAAATTATAGATAGTATTAATGCGTACATATCCCAGAAAAGTGATTTTGAGAGCAGCCCCAGCTGTAATTACAGAAGAACCTCGCAGCATTCCAGCCACTTGGAGGCGGAGGGGCACCATGGGTCTAATTTTGAAGCAAATAATGAGAAAGCTGAAAAGTATGACTCCATATATTTGGAATCATCTTGTGGTAATCAAGGTTACAGTTCCTTATATGGTGTGGAGAACATGAAGCACACACAAAAAATAGAATATTAAAACTACGGGGTATAAAGAACTGCAACTACTGCAAAAACCCCTGAACATACCCCAGCAGCCAGCCAGCCAAGCCCCCTTATTTTTGTGCTGCCGTGAAATACAAACCTTGCCCTAAAACCAAGGCTGGTTACGCGCCCTGCTTCCTAAACTGCATAATTAAAAAAGCGTAATCCGCCGGGAGGCCATGAGGCATGAATGAATTTGGAGAAATCCAGCAGAAGGCAAACCATCCCTTCAAAAACTGCTAGCGATCAAAAGGAGAAATGGGGAAAAGGTAGGAGAGAAAGAAAAAAAAAAAAAATCTATTTAAAGAGGTTGTAGTTGTCTCTTTTTTTTTTTTTCTCTGCCTGTCTAAAGTTAGTCTGGCTTAGAGGATGCACTAACTTTCCCAATCAGTTTTACATTACAGCACAAGTCCAGAAATAGCTCCCAGCCGCCTTGGCCTCTAGCACGGTTGCCATGACAATGGAACCACAGTGCTATAAATAGCTCATCGGCACCAAATCTTGTGAGACACATCTGGAATGGGGCCAGCCCAGCCCCGGCCTGACAAATAAAAATAGGCACAGGCAGTTTCAAAGGCTGGAAAGGTACAATGCGGCTCGGCTTGTGCTGAGCGGCAGGCAGAGGAACGGTTTTGATTGCTTGTTAGCACGAGATTTATTTGATAGGAGATTGGGAAAAGTATAAAAGTTACTTTATTGCATACTAAACAGTCAGTCTTTCTCTAAGGTCTATTTTTCTTTCTTTTCCCCCAGTCTGCAGCAAAACCATACCGCTTTTGAAATTGTAACAATGCAGTCTTTTGCCCAGGAGACCATTAAAATAAGGAAAAACAGAAGAAAAGACATCTTCAAAACTTCCCCCTCTAACTATTTCTGTACATTTTTGGCTCCGGTGTATTTAAGCGCTCCTGCAAGTCTGACAGGCATCCTGGATGGGGTCCTGCACGGGCTGGAGCGCTTTGCTCCGGTTAGAATCACCCACAGGCCGCTCAGTCCTCCACGAGCCCGGCACGAGACGAGGCTCCCCAGGCCCCGCTGCCAGGCTGCGGCACGGCTGCTCTCCTCCTCACCCGCAACGTCGTCGCTGTGGACCCTCACCAGGGACAAAGCTACGCCGAGGTTACAAACCAGCCGTGTCTGCAACTCAGGCCAGACCTGAGCCGTGCCTTCAGAGGTGGAAGGCAGAATCAGTAGTCGTGGCATAACCCAGCCCACTTTCCAACGGCTCTGCTTGACAAAACTGCCTTTTGAGCAAGCATTTTCTTTCACTTAGTGGGTGAGAAAATGTCGTATTTTTAGCACAGACTCTTGATCAACCCATTCAATTACATCCAAATTATCTGTGTGGGAACAGAATGTTATGTCAAAAATGTTATTCAGTATATTTGTCAATATTACCCAACAGAAGACATTTGTATAATCAGGAGATTCAATATTTTCTGCAGCATATGAAAGCAACAGTTCAGGAATCAGACTGAAGTTGTAAGACTTTACTATTTCACAGACATGGGAAATAGTAGGCAGCGTGATATAACACAGCGAACACCACTCCCAAAATACAAAAGCTTACTTGCTTTATCAAAAACCAATAGAGACTACAGATGGTAATCAAAAAACTGCAACTATAATAAGCATTTAAGCCACAGTAAAATATCTTCCGTATGCCATAAAGGCACCATGCACACGCTCCACACAAACTGCACCATCAGCCCACAGGATTCCTTTAGGTCCCTACATGGATATTTTCATTTCTAAAAATTGTAGAGTAACTTCCATCCAGGCTTAAAGCTGTATGTAAACTTCTCTCCCCTTCCCCCTTCTTTTACCACATCCAGTTTGCTCATTTGCCATCTGAACAATGTACGTTTCAGAAAAGAGCAGTTTTCACAAAGTATTTTGGAAAATGTACTTTATAACATGCAATGCAGTGCAATTCAGGATTTATTGCTTTTTATAAAGATACTCCAAGTTAGTTTAAGAGCCTATAATCAACTGCAAGTTTTGATTTAAATTACATAAAAAAGAACTATAATTTTTTTTTTCCTTCCTTAAGAAAGCAATTCATAAATTATTACGAGATAGCCCTTTCTGGCTCATATAATGAACAAACTTTCAGGTTTTGCCTGGGAGAATCGTGAGAGGGAGAGGACTGTAAAGCAGAAAACTCTACAAGGTAACCCAAACCTGGCCAACACTCCAGTTGTCGTTGGACGGGCCTCCACAGCACCCCCAAGTGCCTGCGTAGACAAAGCCTGCCAGATCCCCTCTGCCATTAACTCTTCACCTCAACCTGATGCTGCTTACAGATCCCTCCTCCTCCAGCGATGGCTTCGGAGGGATGCCTCCCCCAGGCAGATCGTTTGTGCTCCTTTACGCTTCCCACTGACCGGGGGCACATTTTATCCCAAACATTACAGCCATCTGTCTGTGACCGTACTTGATTACCAGTTTCCAAACGAAACCCGCCCCGCACAGCTTCCCCCCACCGATAACCAAGACAAATCCCAAACACTTGAGGCTGCTCCAGCTGCCTTCACTCCTACTTTGCGAACTTGTACGAAGGTATTTTCACACTCTCACAACCACCAAAACAGACCGATTAAAAACAACTCACTGCTGCGTGCCTCCGAGGCTCGCTCCGCCATACAAGCCTGTATATGTCAAATAACTTCAGAACAGCCCCTCACCCCGCCCCAGAAAATTACTTTGCCATGCCAGGAAGAAACGTAAGCTGATCCAAGGCCAAGGTTGGGTACAGAAATGAAAGGTAACGGTATGGATGAGATCACTACGTCGTGATCTGATTCCAGGGCAAGCCCGGGGCAGGAACGTGGTGTGAGTGAGCGGGGAGGAACAAGGCGTAATCCCTATTAACGTTTTCTTTCTTTTTTTTTAAGTAGGCTGTAAAAGAAGACAAAAAACATGGGAAAAGGTGAAGTAATCAAACGTTCACGTAACAGAATCTCTCACTTCACTTTGCTTTCTGCCCCTCTTCTCCAACTTTTCTTCCTGAATTTTGGTGGGCCAAACACACCAGAGACTCGGATCTAACTAAGGATCCTGTCTCTTGCAAAACACTATCAAATCTATGGCTTTAGATATGGGATGTTCTCTCTTTCTTACACTTTAAAACAATTTTGTCTGCCTGCCTTCATTTTTACTTATGCCTATTAACGAATCAGTGTTTAAAATAAAACAAGAAGCAAATTAATCAGAAATCAACCTATAAGCCATCTCTAAACAATTCATGCGTTACTGGAAGCAGAACGGAAGGCGAGTGGGCCTGGAGAGTTCCAAGGGAAATCCATCCCTGGACATGAGGGTGGGAATCGGGCATGGTGAATGGGAGCCGGGCTGCTCTGTGACTTACCTGCTGCAATTTCTGTCTTTCCTGATGCTTGAAATGGTTTTGACCTCCTGTGACTCTCAAAGACTGTCACCTTAAAGAATCAAACTCCTAGGTACTCCTCCAAGTTTGGTATCTTTTTCAGTTACTCCATCAAGTTTGACAGCTTTTTCAGCACACTAAAGACTACAATTTTTAATTTTACACAAGGAATGAAAAGCTGAAATCTTATACTTAACTGTAAGAAAATAACATACTGTTTCCATGGTCTTTACTATCTACAAAGCCATCAAGCCAGACTAGTGAGAACTCAAGTATGGCTGATTGTGAACTTCTCTCCTACTCTGGCCCCCCCCTTAAATATCCATATTCTTAACGTATTTTTTTTGCCATGCCTGTTTTCTGGAAGGTAGAAAAAGGTCTAAATCTATGAACAAGGTCAGGGATTTTTCTGTTGTAAGCTGTTTTTAATTGAAAGCTAAAGTCACAGACCTTATATACAGCAGAAGAAACCAATGTAACTGCCTCACTGACTGCATCACTCCTGTGCTCTGTTGGGGCTGAACTTGGAGGGAAGTTGGAAATTTAATAATTTTTCAAAATCTATTTAAATCAATCAGGTGCAATAAGGATCTTCTTAGACAGGTTTAAGAATATTTGCTGCTAACTTAGACTAAGGAGACTGTTTAAGCAAAGTCACTTAGGCAAAAATCAGTATGAATAATTTTTAATGGAATTAAAGAGTATAGAATATACAGAACATAAATTTATTTGAAAACCCCCCAACATCTTTGAGTTCAAATCAGCAAATTAATGCTTGCTTCAATTTCAGATGTAATTTTTAATCTGGCAACAACCTATGCATTTTGTAAGTATATATCCCCTACCTTAGGCTGCTCTGAGCAATTAAAACAGGTGAACCTAATGGGATATCCTTTCATTGTGTTTCAACAAAGTATTTATATGAACCTTGTCCTCATGGTCTTTAGCTCCCTCCAGTGCCATCAAATCAGCAGAATTGCTTTCAGTTGATAAAATCCACCATGTAGATAAAATTTTAAAATTGCATTATTCTGACAAAATTAGTGACATCAATAATAAATAAAATAAAAATTTTGTTAATAATTTAAAATGTTAAAAAAACTGTATTCCCTCAACAACTGGGACCAAAAAACACAGCCAGAAGTAAAAAAAAAAAACCCCAAACAACCAAAAAGCTAGATCTAAAATAGAAATAAAACTATATATATAGTATCTGACAGCCACAAAATGCTTTATCAGCTTTATTTATTGATATTTGCACCACAACTTTCAGATGATAAAAGAATTAATAAACTAATACTTCATACTAGTTTCTATAATTTGAAGAAACAGAGCTATCTGCAAAAACAGACAAATCAAAGGTTCAGACAGCTCCCACATTTTTCAGTTTGTGTGTGGCTTGTATAACCTAAACCCCGAACACTGAGAATACAGAACCAGGCACTTCCCCAACTGCTATCTGAAAACCGGGCAACATCATTTTTAACAGAAATTTTAGAGATGGAGGTAGGTGGAGCTGCCATGATCTCGCATGACAGAAAAGCAATTTTGATCCCAAGAGTTAGTTTCCGCAGGAACTAGGGAAGCAGTGATAGCTCAGGGAAGGAATCAGGCCCCAGATGAGCCCAAAACAATGAGAGGACAAACCGCTGCTAGGTTTTGAGCAGGGTGGTAGGGAGGACTTCACTGCCTTATTTAAATACACTTGTACAAAGGTCTTCAGAGAAATAGCTCACATGTATTTAACATGCAAGAATATAAATCCAACGCTGGAATTTTGCCTACTTAGGCGCCATCCCAACTGAGATTTTTTGTTCACTATTTTAGGAAGTTAGGTTCTTTTGCAAAAAGGCAGTAATTTTGACTGTTATTCTGCTCATAGGACGCTCAAATGTTTCATTGCTTTTACGCCAGCGTCACACGTGATGCTTGCTGCAGGCACTCAGGACTGGAACGGCAGTCAGTGTCTTCACAAGACTACCTGTCAATACCTGTTCGGGAGCTGACAGTTTGAACAGCTCACAGCAGCTCACATTTCAGTTTTTGCTTTTCTCAGAGGCATGCTCCCCGGCCTCCCCCCCCTTTTTTTTTAAACGTTCTTTTTCCAATTTGGGAAAAACAACTCCAGGCCTCTGTAAAAGGAGGCACACAACCTGGCATCTAGTATTAAACGCATCTGTAAAGAGCACACCTCTCGTTCTGAAGTGAGTTATAATATAAAGTTATTCTTCTTTTTTCTTGAAAACATTTGCTTGATCATGAAATTTAATACCAGACATACTTTAAAAAATTCATTTTAAAACAAGCAAGTGATACGAAGCTACAATAGCAATTTTATACTGTTAATTTTGAGCAGTACAGTGACTTTGGCTACTATGAAAAGCATCGCCTGCAAATATCTTTCTTTTGCCATATGATAAAATGAAGAAAGCAAATTTAAGTGCTTGTCTCTCCCTGGTACACATTACATTCAGGCAGATAAAAGGAGCAAGAAATCAAGCTTGAAGCCAAATTCAAAGGTAAACAATAAAGGTGAACATACTACTGTGGGAGAGCCATTCACAGGGAATGACAATGTTTCCGGAAAAGTGGAGCCCTCTTTTATTCTCATAGAAATTTAACACATCAAACAAAGAGAACTGTCAGTCATCCAGTTTCATGATTTTGCTCTTTGCTTAAATTTTCGCTACTCGTAAAAGGAAAATCTAATACAGACCCTCCACCTTCGCTTACTTACATGTTGTTTGTGATAACATCAATACATAGTAATTGACTACGGAATACTTCCCCAAACTGCATTTGAATGTTTAATGCTTTTAAGCTTACAAGTAAGATGGATACCTCAGAGAATACCGTGGCTTTACAAAGGCTCACAAACAGCACTAATTTAGCAAGTGACATGATATTGGCCATTTTAGAATCTTTTAAATAAAATACTTTGGCCCTTCCCCCTCTCTTGCCCACTGACCTGCTAACTTGACTTAACTTATCCTGAAGCAGAATTTTAATAATTATAAAAATATGAACTCCTTTAAATCTCATCTCTCAAAACAGAAGACTGGCTATAAAAGACCTTAAAAACAGTATTAAAAGCTCTAATCGTTCAAATGTCTGTAAAACAGACAGAAGGATATACTTTATCTTTGCAAAACATATTTTAACATTTGCAAAATCTATTTTATAACGTGGACTTTTCTGAGCTGTGTGCTTTTAAGATTAAAGTAACAAAGAATTTAGAATGAAGCGTGCACAGGAAAAGTAAAATCCCTGACAAGGCATAACCTTAGCCTGTTTCCTCTCTCAGCCAAGAGTCACGTCGCTGTTTCGGCACAGAGAGGTTTTCCGTGGCAGTTCCCTGACTCACAGACAAGCAGTCAGGTGCTGCAAAACATGGAACCGAGATAGGACTGGAGTAAGTGCGCAGAGATGTGTGTGGGTGATGGACGTGCATGTCTGAGAAAGAGTTGTTGGGTGAGTGCACAGAAAAAGGAGGCGAGGGGAAATTTTGGAAGGACTTTTAAAATCCCTTATCCTCTAACTAGCTTAAGACAACGTTACAATGAGGAAGTGATAATGCAGCTGCTTCAGGTGGAATTAGTTCTTTTAAACTAGCTTTATTGACTCTATTTATTACAGTTATGTAAACGTGTTGTAATTATCTGCACAATTACTAAATATATTATTCATAGAACATAATTATTTCAGCATTATAACTTAAAAAACCCTCAAGAGCAGAACAGATAGCTCTGTCTTGAAATGGAACCTTATACTCAGGAGAATATTAAGATTCAGGAGGTACTTAAGGTGACACATATGCACCGCCCTTGCAGTCTCAGCATCCTCACTGGCCTCCTTCTCAGCAGACTTTACACAGAGGCAAAAGACTGAGAAAGCCTGGGCAGGGAGTCTTCTCCCACAACCCCATCCTTCTCTTCTGACATGGGTCTCTGTGCTCCCAGGCAGTGCCAGAACCTTGACCACAAACCACCCTTCTACCGAGGTTGAAGAGAACCTCTGCGCTGAGGTATACTGTACAAAACTCTGCTAAATTTAAATTACTGCCATGTTCTCTGGAAACCTTAATTTTAGCCCCCCTTTCCTCAAGGGATGGCAGGAAGGAGAAAGGAGAAAGAAAGATTCCAGCCATTATGGTTGTGAAGCAAGTACAAAATGCTGTGTTGAGCTCTACCTATGCAGGTAGCGTGAAGCGAACACTGAGAGGTAGAAAAGAATTTCATCTCAGTGGGCATTAATTCTGAAACTCCAGTGATGCTGGTTTATGCTTTTTTTTATTTTATTACACTGAAAAGAAAGTATCACAAAGCTATGAATAACAACTCATTTTTGCACCACAAGTGGGTGGACTCCCCGCCCCCACACACTCAATCATAACCGGGCAGCAGGGAATCCGAGGGAAAGAAAAGCCAAACTGAAGAGCCAAAAGTATGCATTCAAGTTCCAGAAAATTTCCAAATTCCACTGGATGACTGAAAGCCATAAGATTGCAGTAGAGGACACACACATCTTGACCATCTCTTTGTCTGCAGAGGGCAGTGTCTCATGTTTGCATTTTAAATGGCTGAAACCCTAAACCTAAATTATTTATTAACAGATTAAAAATTTCCTCTTTTACCTGAAAGGAACATTTAAACAGCCTCAGGAGAAGAGCTGAACTAAAACAGACGCTAAAAATCATGGGTAGAATTGCTGCAGTGGGAAGGACGAGAAGGGGTCTAAGAAGGTGTTTCTCTTCCCCAAATGTAGTGCATATTCCCACATCAACATACGTTAAGGGGTCATGAACCCAGCTGGGGCTTTGGCCACCCTTACAAAGCTGTGCTCAACATCCAAGCCTACTATTTTGCACAAAGACATAAACCCAGCAACCCTCTTATAATGTCTTACTGCAAAGAAGCACTAAAGATGTACAGCACCCTTCAGTGTTGCAGTCTCATGTGCCTAAAACTTAGTGGGCATCTGACATTCACAGCCCACAGATCTGGTAATAAATGTGCAATTCAAAGCTGTGCTAGGAAGCAGAAGTATGCAGCAGCTGTAGTGGAACGATCATGACCCAGCCGTAGCCTGAACTGGCTCACCTATTGCTCTGATACCTGTAACCAGAAACTATGCGATTCAAAAGTGCTGAAGACAATTCCAGGATTTCCATTTGTTCTGCATTACTATAATTAGAGCTTCCGGACTATGGTTTACACTAAGAACAGCAGCAAAGACTGCAAGGTGGAAGAGACTCAGATCAGATGGGTCAGATAGGGAGAAAGTCTGGAGAGAAAGCTCAATGGTTCTGGTGAAAAGGAGGTGTGTTCTTACATTACCTAAACCATATTAGGTGCTTATACATACAGAGTCTATAAACATTATAACCATATGTGAAACACAGCTTTCATCACAATACAGTATTTTAATTCCCCTTCCTCTACTCAGCAGCAAATTATTAGATTCACCACAAAAAAGGGTGCCTAAGCACAGTAACTGATACATGACATAGAAGTTAATAATATGTGACTACTAAATATAGCCATTCTCTGTTTTCTTCTACATTTTCCAGCATCTTGAACACACTAGCTGGCCTGTATTGATTGTGATGCTCAAAACTAGTGACAGGTGCAGAGCTCTTAATATGGCACTTTTCCCTCACCCCATCCCACCCACGTTTAGATCCTATAGCTTCAGCTTGTAAAACTACAGTTATCTTCTTTGTATAAATGCACAGTAAGTCCAAGGAACAGACTGCCAACAAGCAGATGAGAAAATTAAAAAAGATCTGAGACGCTAATAAACCATGCCAGAATTATACGCTGCATCTAAATACAGGTTTTAACGGAACATCATTGGAGTACTTCTGCAGATAAGCATACCCTTCATTTTAATTAAAAAAGAAAATTCCCTCCTTTGAATGAACCCACTTCCATCTGAGAGACCTACATTTTATTAACAAATCTTACGATTTTCTATTTCTTTGCTTAAAGACAATAGAATGGCGAAGAAAAAAAATAAAGGCCGATATAATTTACATTTGGGTCACTGACTTTCTTGATTGTGGCTTCAAACACCAAGCCTTTAAAAAGGAAAAAAACCAGCCACCCAAGCCCCACACTGCTCTGGAGTAGAACTTGCTCCTGTTACCTACATTCATTTTCATCAGTGTAAGCTGCAGATATTTAGTGGAGTTACAGTCAAAAGGTATCCCAAGGAAGAAAAAAAATCTTCAACTAACATCACCACTGAAAAATACAACTTTTCTAATGTATTACTGATTTCTAAGTAAGCATTGCAGGCAAACTGCAGACATTTACATAGACATACATGCATCTAACTCCGTAGAGTAAAAATCTGTTTCCGTTTTCTGCATGTCCAGCGTTAATCTATTATGATGCTTTGTGGTATGGACATTAGGAATAAATGTGAAACAGTTCAGAATTTAAAAGATACACTATTTAAATGTGGATACTACAACCCGATTCGCCCTGTAATCCATATATGTATAAAAGCAGTATACGCTTGTACAGATTCTGGTAATTACAGAGTTTTGTTTCAAAAAAATGCCATGTTTCATACAATATAAACATGTAATTATCACTTTATCTCACAATCTACACTGTGATTTCAATTATGCACAACAAAGGGACTGCTCATGAGAACTGAGAGGGTAAATCACACTCCTCATAATAATAGTAACAAACCTGTGTTCATTAGTGTATATTTGTTTGTTTGTTTTTAAAAGGTAGTTGTAGCATTATTACAAACATCTCTTACAGACTGGTGAAAAAAGAAAAATGTACTGGGTGCGGCACTAATCTTTCATTTGTAAGACTTGTCTTGAGGGAAATCAGTTTCATATTCTCTACAGCCATGTGACTTTATCAGAAAACCACAGCACACAATTTTGGCATAATTAGCAGGACCTTCTTAAATACAGCCCAGAAGAAAGCTCTGAGGGAAACAAACACATTTCACATCATTAGGGAAAGTCAGAGCTGAAATAGAGGTACCAGCCTCTGCACAGAACAGCAGAAATCCTACCTATTTTTAGTTCACAATTCCAATAAGAAAACAGTTGGGAGTCTAATGAAAATATCTTGGTGACAAATTTAATGGACTGAACACTAAAGTTACTATTTTTAAATAAAGTTCCTCATTATCTTTCAAAACAAGAAGCAATTAAGCAGCAGTGGAGCTACGGCTTCCCAAGCGTCTGGTAAGGCTTGGCTCCAGTCAGATTGAAACTGGGAAATGGCTCAACACCTTTCTGATCCTAAAAACTGGTTGAGGGCCAGGCTCGGGGTTTGGTGGGTTTGTTTTTGTTTTTTTTTTAGTTTAATGAAAGCAGTTCTGCTTTGACCTGTCCAGTCCTGCCTTGCCCTGTTTTTCCCTGCCCGTTCCCCAGTCACCCTCCTTATGAGCAGGGAATGCCTCTGCGCAGCTGCGCAATTCGCAACCCGCCCGCGTGAGGAGAAGGTGGAGAGGAAAACAGAAATGGAAAACTGAAATGTCTGAAGAGAGCTGGTGAAAACGATAAGCGATAACAAACTGCTTGGATCTTAGAGTAGTTCAGCTCTGTGGAGGAGAGAGGAGAGGTGGACAGTGAAGTACTCCAGAGGCAATGGTGAAGGGTGAAGGATCTTGCCTAGCAAAGAGCTCTGAAAGAGCACAGAGGAATTCTCAACACGGACCGTATCGATATTTGCAAATTTACTGAACGAGCCACCTAAATCACAATAAAGTGAGTTATAATCTGACACGTTCTTCTCCAAATAGCTCTTTAAAACTAGAAATTTTAATTACTAGTTCCCTTGATAACACACTGTGACAATAATGAATGTATGTTATAATTGTAACCTCATAGAAGACTATTCCACACTTCATACATACTGCATGCCTTATTTTTGAAACAAACTTTTAACAATAGGCGTAGAGAATTAGAGTTGGCATTGAAAATACAGAGATAACATACTAATACCTACATTTTAATGTGACATAGCAGATCCTAGAGTCTGGAATGCCCATTTGGGGAATGTATCATCTGTGCTGGTAAGACAAGATAAGATCTCTAAACCCATCCTCTCATGCCTTCACTCATCTGATTTCATTTAAAACCTCACACTATCCAAAATCATCCAGGAGTTTTTGCTGATGTGAGCTTTTATATTCCTCTTGAAGACAAGACATATCACAACACCAATTTACAAATGGGGAAACTAAGTTTCACCCCAGTCTGGCCTTTGATAAAAAAACGTGTGGATCCTAAAGCAGTTCAGCTCCATGGAACAGCAACGAACAGTGAAATCCTCCAGCAGAAATGGTGCAGAGAAGCCATTCAGGCTAAACCAAGAAAAGAACTGAGACTGTACACCTTAACTGCAAAATCTGGTCTTCATGGCACACATAGATAGGCAGAGCTAATGAAAAGACCAAAATAAAATAACGATCAGTAGACTCAAGCAAGATTGGTTCACTCTTGAGACTCAGTATGATGAAAGAATATCCAGAGACCAGCCACACACTAATCTAAGAAGATTGCCTTGCCAGGTACGAAGCTTCAAGATGCCAAACTTTTCCACACTGTCCCTGATTTTAGAACATCATAAATGAGTAATTAAAATCTAACTGAGATGCCTTAATAGCAAAAGTGGTGGACAGTGTGTTCCAGACGTGGTCTTCAGCAACTTTGCAACTAACATTGGCAATATCTGAACAAAAATGGCAAATTAACACAATCCGCGGGGATTTTGCATGTATATTGCTATTTTCATTTATTTATAAAAATTACCTAAGCTTCAGAAGATTTTTTGGGTTTTTTTAATTGTAAAACCACGAATCTCTTGGCAAAGATCATACAGCACTACCTGGCCACCTGAACCAGGCTGGATGCAGCTCCCACCAGCACCACACTCCTTTGGCAAACCCTCCTCCAGGACCCAAGGCTCCTTCCCTCCCCCAGCTGCAACAGCCTCGCTAAAAATAGCCCCCCGCTAGCTTTTACTCCGGCTGCAGTTTACATAAGCCCTTTGGGGGAAGGGAAACCTTGCAGAGCACCCAAGGCACTTCACAGCCTTCACAGAAAATTTACTGGGCAGCCAACATGTTTCCAGTGTAAATTACCATCCAGACACTGAAAACCCTCACTTGCATAATGAACACACTACAATTTAGCTTTATTGGTGGATGTCCTTCTTGGAGACTTAATTAGTGTACCACAATACAAATATAGTTAACGCAGAATTATATCTAACTATAACAACGGATTTTAACACTTTTCAGCCTCAAAATCAATGTATAATACACTACAGATTAATCGGTTCAAAAATGGTATTTCAAATCACAAAACCTATAAATGACATCCTGCCTACAAAATTATTCTTAATCACATGTAAAATTAGCTAGCAATTTCTTTCAGTTTATTTAGGACTCAGTCACATACTATAAAAAATACTTAAAGAATACTTAAGTTCAGCTTCAGTTTGATAAACTTGCTCACCTAATATGAGCTTAATCTATTTTTTTAATTTTCAGCCTGCCCCTCCTGAAGTAAGGATTTTATGACCATGTTCTCTGCATGCAAGCACATGGTCTCAATAAACTTTTGAGCCTGCCGGTAAATTTATACCAAATGTACTGCAGACATCTTTGTCAGGGGTCTCAGAAATAATAAATTCAGCAATACCTGCGAGTGCAGGCAAGCACCCAGACAAAAGAAATCTAAATTTAAGTCCCCAGTGAAGGAAAGGCTTCGGTGTATCATCAAATAGTGGAGTTAACAGAAGAGGAAAAGGAGGGCGAGAACGTGCAAGGCAACGGCATTGAGTCCTCCCTCTCCCTGGGACTGGCAGTGATGTATTTGCAGTGTTTCAGCCCAGGGAATAATTGGGAATCGAACCTGGCGCTTTCACATTGTACCAGCAAATGTACTGGCCTCATTTCATCCTTGTATCAGAAATTTTCTGTTGCCTCTTATCTTTTGGAACACTCTTGCTTTTGAGTCCTTTTTTAAAGTCCTTTTTTTATTGTCCTTTACAGTATCTTTTTAGGTCTTAGTTTGATAAAATTATTCTCCTAATTGTCATCTTCTAATCTTGAAATGTTCCTTTTCTGCAGCAATTCAGTATGAGCGATAAGAGCTCTCATAAAAACAACCACCCATGCTCTAAAAGCTGTCGTGCTTGCTGACAGCGAACATCAGAAACAGCAGATCCCAAGGTCAGGCTAAAAGTTCCAGCAGCTACTCACCCACCAAGGCGAGTAAACTGCAAAATCCTAAAAATACCGGTCACACCTGCTCCACGTTCGCCGCTATCGGAGCGCCCGGAGAAGCACACCATTTCAGCAAGCCATTTCCTGCTGGAGCAGCATTTACTGTTGCTTCCACAGCAGCAGCCAGACCCGAGGGGTCCCCGCCGCAAGCGCCCACAGCCAGTCCAGCACTGCACCCCACATCAGCTGTCCCGGCACTCCTAATACCAAATCCACCCAGGGAACGCCAGGCTGTTACATAGGTAATGCAAAAATGATGCAATCAACGCCGCACTCTTTCTCTTTTCCTCAAGCATTTATTTATAGCTTGCCCTGTATTTTGCAGCTGCAGATCTTCCTCCTGCGGGAGGGATTCCTAATGAAGGCTGCTCCAGCCTGTATGGAAGTCTTTTATTCTTCTTGTTTCGGTATCATATTGAATTGTTTGTTCAAATCACAGCTCAAAACAAACCTCTTTCAAGGCTTTTTCTATTTGCACAAAGGGAGGTTGCAAAAGCATGGGAGGAAAGGGTGAGTGAAAATTAATTCTCAGGAACTAATACGAGTTTTAACAGTCGCTTTGATTGATTCTCAACACTTGACAGCTATGGTTTTTACACCACTACAGTAATCCAAGTCCACTATACCATTAACTCTGATACTAACAGTTCACGATGATGTTTGCTTTGTTTTTTAATAAAGTTATGGGGATTTTACCGTAAAACTGAGCACATTTTTTAAATTGATGGGTAAAACCTCAGTAAATACAAAAGTCTAGTACACCCTAAGTGCATGACAACCTTACAGAGTCTACATAAACACAGATCCTCCTCTTATTTTAACTTGTAGCTCTGCCAATTGTCTGGCTTTCTGAGCATGTCAAACCTCGTCCAACATTGGGCCTGTCTTGCAGTAAATGCACCAATTGTGTGTTTATCAGCTTTGCCCTCGTAGCCCGATACAGTGTTTACTACAATAGTGAGATCCCCGCACTCCAGGAATGCATGGCATCACTTACAGGATGAAAGGCTGCTCGGCAGAATACCAAGGAATCCATGCAATCAGCGATATTTGTGAAACCTGTTGTTAATGAATTAACTCACAGTAGGAGAAACTCCATCTACTTTAAGAGAGTTCCTCTAAAGGATGAATCCAGCCTGTTGAATTTTTCTTAATCTTTGCAATCATGAAAGAAAAACAAAATTGTGTAGTAATGCTGTATTAGTAGCTGCATTTAATGATCTTGTGTAACAATGCAACATACTAATTTCTTGAATAAATTATTTTGTGTCAAGTTATAACAACACTGATTAATCGCTCAAAATGGATTGCCCGTTGAGTTAGGGCTTTGAATGCATACATGAAATCTTGTTTACGAATATATTAGTTTTTTGAAAAATAGTAGTAATTTTAATTACATGGAAAATGACTTATGAAGTCTCAAAACTTAACAAATAATCAACAAAAATAATCAACAAAAATCTACCCTACACATCTCCTTGAAGCAACTAATCTGACCCCACCCTGAAAACATGTCTTTGAATTAATGACCATATGGAAAGGGTTTCAAAGTCCCTCTTGACTAAAAGCTGGAAACACTACTTTTCAAGGTGGCAACTCTAACTGTTTTGCATAACTAACCCCACATAAGTTTAGCTTTAGGTATACACATGTACACAAATCGCAGAGTTACCTGCAGAACAAGCACCCTGCCACCGTAGTTCACTAATTCTCATTCTATTACAAACTTCTACCTATCAACAGTGCAAGAGACCAATATGATATTCACAGCATCTCTTCCAAAACCCTCAGCGGAAAAAAGATGTTTTTTAATTATTTCTAGCATATTCTCTCACACTATTAATTAATGCCACAACAAAAACTTTGAGGACGGAAAAAGGAAAGAGTAAAAAGGGGAACCTGTTGCCATTAAAATGCAGAAATTAGTAAAAGTTTAATTAACAGAAGTTTTTGGCTTATATTCCATCTCCTGCTGTATTGCATTTCAACTCTTCCCCGTCACCCACAAAAAAATTCCACTGCATTTGAATTTGTATGTTTGCACAGAACAGTGCCACAAAAAACAAAGCAGAAGCATGGATAGGTATCAGAAATACGTTGACTAAGAAGTCCACATACTACTGTACCAAACAGACTTGAAAGCAATTACAAAAATATGCATCTTAAAAAAGCTCAAGATTATTTTATTTTCTCTTTTTGAAATAGAAATTTCAGGGCTTATGCACATTTTGTCATTTTTCTGTATTATTTGTTTATTAAAATGTCTAAAATCACTTGATGATGCAGCATAATATTCTTTATCAAACAACACAGTTCGGCATTTTTACCACTAGTAACAAGGAATCTGTTATTCCCTCTAGTGAATTATTTTTACCTCTGTGTTAATTAACTCTATGGGTATAGGCAAACCATCAAGAAAATTGGGCTACAGAACAACTTTGTTCGTCTGCAGAATTCTGAACTGTAGCCAAGTATTTTAGCACACAATTATCTTATGAAGCTGCATCATTCTTAGGTTTATACAGTAGTAGTTACTCATACATTCACATTGTTTGATAACATCAACTTCGGTTTTAAAGCAGACTATTAAAGTAAAATATTAGCTAAGAGATACATCCTGAGCAAACTACCAACTGGACTCAACACAATATTCTTCACCGGCTAACTAAAAGGTCAATATGCTTGTTATTTAGTCCTGCCTTCACGACGCTGTCTTGATGTGCTTTTGCCATTCAAAATGAAACTTAGCTGTCAGAGGAAAACAGCAATCTACTGAGCAAATCATGTGGATGTCTACTTATGATCACAGAGGAAATTTACTATTTTATGGACAAATTTTACTTAAATAAAATGTTAACATTCATGCCAAAGTTTCAAAAATCTTTTGAGCAAGCTTGTGCCTAACCCGAGCAAATTTTGTGCATGTGAATTTGTTACTGAAAGAAAGAAATAGCTGTTGTGTGAGCAAATGCTCCATTTGCACGTGAAAGCAAATATAACACATTGAGAAATGAACATCCATTTCCACTAAATCAGGTACCCATGAACACTTGCACTAGGGTTTATCCTTAACTCTTCCAGGCATTAGCAAGTGATACACTTAAACTAAAAGGCAAAGTGACTATTTGGATGCAGGACTGTGTCAAGAAATTGGGGAAGAAATTCCAACCCAGCTTTTTCATGCTCTTCATATCAGGTCAGCCCTGCCTCCAGCTGAAGGCAAATCCCTAATATTTACAACTAGACACGGAAAGGAAGTTGCATCTATAGCCAAAGGCCAGAAAGGAACTGACACATTAACAGATGTGTGGAACAAAGGAGAACTAAAAGAGGCAAATGAATGAAGGTGATGGGTGCGGGGGGGTGCGGGG